>NC_092206.1:94759728-94900335 GCF_043381705.1 Parasteatoda tepidariorum | reverse complement strand
TTTTTTTTTTTATCTGAGTGAACCCTATCAAGATGATCTTTCAATTTTGACGGTTTCATGTAGTCAATTCCAAAAGTTTTTTCGCATGGAAGACACATAGGAATCGTTTAATTTGTTTGTTATAAATGATGTCTGATATTAAGTCAATTCTAAAAAAATTCACACATTATACGTACTCAATTAGGTATGTATGATTTGCGTATTAAGAACTGTTTTTTCTTCGACCCCCAATCGACCCTTCCGATTCGGATCGACCCCCATTCGACCCCCTGGCTCAGATCGACCCCCGCTTTTGTTAAATAGACCCCTGGGGGTCTATATAGACCACTTTGGCGACCTCTGGTCTAGGTATTTCATAGAATGCCAATTAAGGAATCATCTAAGTATGATATGTGATTATTGCATACTTTTAATTTTATTTTATTTTATAATCATCCTTGATCAGCCAACCCAATTTTGGGCTTACGGCTACTAATATTCAACTCCGTAACCTTGTAATTTCGAACTCCAATCCAGAAGACGAGGAAGCTCCTGGATCAAGTATTGGAAGAAATTTGCTTTCTTCATGGACTTTTTGATGGAACTAACCAACATTTGCTTTACACGGAGAGGAAAATCACGACAACCTCCCCCGGTTAGCCTGACGGCAAGGGGACTCTTAACATATGATCCGTCTATCACTGAGGATATTTTTCGCAAGCACTGTGGTCGGTGCGCACCGGGTACGGAATTCGTGGCGACCCGACCAGGGTTCACCTCATTGGAAGGCGAACTTTCTATCCCCTGAGCCACCACGTCTTACATGCTTTTTAATTAGTATTATAATGATTTTTTTTCTTAATAATAAAGAAGCCTCTGCTCACTAATCAGTCATTTTCTCTTCCTCCGTGATTGCTTTTCATTTTTCAATATTTTTTAATTCGATATTTTTCTGTAAAAGAAAACAAAGATAATTTTATCTATAAGATATATAATTGTTATAATTTTATTCAAGCGCAACGACGTGAATGATTATCTGGATTTGAAAAATAATCATCTGCTCCTGAAAAACAAATATTTAAAGAAAACAGATCGTGTGGTACTATTTCATTTGTATATCATTTCAAATAGACAACGGTTTTTATTTCTTTCGAGCACTTAAATTAAGTTCATATTTTTATGAATTTCAGTATAAATTCTAAGATGATTATGAATGTTATATCTAGTAACACCTACTCTGTCTTGATCTTTTTCTTTTTATTTCATATGCTATATTTCTTTACTACTTTTGATATCAACTCAAGCACTCTTTTATAGTGTAATAAAATAATTAATATAAGATTTCGGGTGAAATGAATTCATTTTCCTACAGTGATAGATAAATAGTCATTATTAAAGAAAAAAGTGTGATAAAAACATTTAAAATTACAATAACTTTCGAATAATTTGGAATTTCGAAAAAGAAAAACTCGCGTCATGTTCTTGAATAAGATTTGCCCTTTCAGAAGAATCAAGTTTCAACTCTGAAGTTGCATTTCTGTAGTCTGCGGAATGGCCCTCGTGTTTTTGTTTGCTAATACAAGCTTAATTGTTGGCTCTCTAACAATATATTAAGTGTTAAATTTTACTTCTTGTGCATATTTGTAATTAATAATTCTCTAAGTATTACAGTTTTTGCGCAGTAAAACAAATAATAACTTTAAATTGAACCCCTAATAAAGGAGCAACGGCACCATATGTTTAAATTTTTTAATATAGAAAGATTTCTGAACTCATCGAAATTTGTTCGTCTTTTATTTAGTTCTCTTTCGCTTTATTTATTTAATTATTTATTGTTATTTTTTTAACCATAGTTAAGGGTTGGAAAGAATGCTTGAAAATCACGAGAGAAGATAAATAACTACTATTTCACAAAAACAAAATTTCCTAAAAACAATTAAAATTGCTATAAATTTCGAACAAATTGAAATTTGACAAAATTCCAGTTCAATTTATAATTCAAAAAGGGTCCTATCAGCAAGTTGGATTTCAATTGTAGTATCTCCGACGACTTTAAAACGACCTACATATTTTCCCTCCTTTTTTTTTACTACGACTTTAAAAGTTGATAATTCTCGAACAAATAATCGAATGTTAAATTTTTTTAGTCCATCTAACTTTTAGAATATTTTTCTACTCACGTAAGTAAGTTTACAAAATTACAATTCTTACAGATATTAAATCGCTAAACAGAATATAACATAAAGAAGAACAAAGTGAGCAAAAATTCGCAAAAGATCACTTAGAATAAACTCTTGAATAAATTAGAATTTCAAAAAAATGCTCGTGTTAAGTTCATAAACGGAAATAACCCTTTTAACTCTTTAAATTTAAACTCATGCATATTGCGGCCTGTAGAGGAGCACAAGTTATTTCGTAGGAGCTTAACAGTTGGTAACTCTACGTACTAATTACCGAATGTTTATTTATTTATTTTTATTCTATCGTAATTCTTCTCTACTTTCCTACACTCTTTACTAATATCAAGCTTCTAAGTCTTATAACGATGTAACGTTAACAATAACGATGTAATATTAAGATCAACACCAAGAACATCGTCAGCCCATACGAGTTCTTAATCTAATTATTGCTTTGAGGAATGAATGTAATGTGTTTATCATAATTTGCCTAAACAGAATTTGTCATTAAACACATAAAAGAAAAACAAAACGGTTACTGAAAATGGTAGAAAAAATTTTAAAAAGTTTTCAAAAAATTTTTTACATGGTATTCTAGTAACAATTAATAATAAGTTGTTTGTAATGTTTTTTTTCCCTTGTTGCACTGTAATAGAGATTTTATTTTGGGGGGGGGGGAGAAGAGGACAGATAAAAATTGAAAAATGGGTCACGATTAAGAAAGGGTAGTGTTATTAAATATGCATAAGCAAGAATTAACAAATATGTTATCACATTGCTTGCATACTTTACAACATTTGAGTGACACCCACTAGAGAGTCAAAGAACTAAATATCACATTTTGCTCTTAAATGTTATTAATTTATTTTATTTCAACAAGAATTAAGTGTCATATTAAATTCACCGTGGTTCATACACAGAGCGTATAAGTTACATTTGATCTGATGATATAGTTAACTAATATTTTTTTACAAATTAGAAAATACAGCAAAAATAAATAAATAAAAAAAAAACCAGAAAAGTAGGAGTTAAAATATATTTTTTTGCAATTATACATCACATAATTAAGGAACTATGTAAATATAAATTTTATTATTTTTATGTATTAAAATTTAATGGTTGCCAAAAAAGTAAACATTAGTAGTTTAAATTTGATCGTTTAATGTAACTTCTAAAAATATTTTGATATAAATTTGAAAAAAAAAATTTCTTTTGATTTAATATCTAGCACAATAAATAAATACAAAAAGGATAAAAAGAGAAAAACGAAGAAAATTAATAAAAGAAAAAATATTTGTCATGATTTTTGAAATGACATGATGAATATTTTTTCTGATTGCCTCGCCTGCCTCTGAGAAAATTTCTGTAGGCAATTTTCAACAGCAAATTGATTACTTATTTAGCAACATGAACATCAAAATGATGCAGAAATTGAAAATCTATTTTCGCTCGAGACAAAACTATAGAATTTTGAAGATGGTTTTGTTGCCTAAAAGAGAGAGAGCAGAGTTGCTAAAAGACATTCGGAAGGAACAGAGAGTGAAGAGAGAGAGAGAGAGTCACGGGTCAATAGCCGAGAGTGACGGCTGATTCCATTCGAAGAAGGGGGTATTTGGGTGGGACTTTTTCCGAGAAACGATAAGGGGTCGGAACAGGAGGGGAAGGGGTGCAGGATAACAGCCTTTTGCACCTGGAATTCGTTGAAATGGAATCCCCCTTTCCAGTTGGAAGGAATGTCATAACTCCCCCCACTCCCCTCACACCCACTCATCCACTTCGTTGTGGAATAGTAGAATTCGAAACTGGGATGTTCTCTTGTGTAGCAGGTTTTTGATTTTTCAAGTGAGCGATAGTTTGGAATCGTGCCTCACTTAATTTCTATCACGGATGTTTATTTACAACTGCTTTTAAAAATATGAGATTCATTTATTTCATCATCACTTGATATTTAAATTATTTTTCCCATTCCTGGTATAAAAGAAGCTCGTAATTTAAATGAATAGGCTCTATAAAAAAAGATAACACATCTCCCAAATATATATTAATCTTTACAACATAATCTTTTATTATTTCTGACAACACTCGAGTCTGTGATTCCAAGCACGTGCTTTGAGAATATTAAATAAGCTAATTAAGCAAATACATAAATAAATTTAGCGTATGCAGGAATTTAAATAAAAATGCTTCCTAATTATTTTCCAAACTAAGAGTTTAATATATTTCAGCCTGCAATAACATATAAATGAAAGTATGCGCATTATAATATAATACATAAGGTTAGTAAATAACATAATACTTAAAATGAATAAATAGCACCAAGCATAAGATACAGTCTTATATAAGATATATAAGATAAGATACAATCTTAATAGCTCGAAGGGGTGATCTCATATATGCCAGTTAATAAGTGCAGACAATATTTTAAGTTACGAAATCAGACACAAAATCGTATTTTTTGTGAATAAACATTTCTTTTTTTCGACATATTCGGAATTCTGAAATTAAAACAATTCCATGCTATAGATAACTTTCAATACATATTTATTATTTTTTACTATTTTATTTAAGAATGATCGAAAAACTTTTGAAATGTAAGGCTTACAATTTTTTTTCATTATTTTAAAGAACGTAATTTTCCATAATAATGTACGAAATTTGAGCAAAATAGGTCGTACCGTTCCTGTGAAATTGAATTTCAAAAAGTCAGATACCTAAATTTCAATTTCTCAAGAACTATTCGACCCATTTTGATCAAATTTTGTATTTTGTTATATAAAATTGTATTCTTTAAAATGAGGCAAAAAATTGTATCCCTTAGAATACAAAAATTCTACGAGCATTCTGAAATACAATAATGAAAATATTTACTAAAAGTTATTTTTTGCATAGAATTATCTTTGGATGAACGAATTTTATAATTGCGCTTAAAAAGTTTTCGAGATATAGGGAAATAAATAAAAAATAAAATTAATATTTAGGGGTCTAAATTGCGGGCACCCTCTATATTTTGAGGGTCAGGAATCCAATTAAGTCGGGGAGAAAAACTTTTTCAGAGAATGTACATTTTTGGGTCTGATTACATAACTGAAAATATCGTCTGCACTTATTAAATAGCATATCTGAAGTCGACCCCTCGAGCTATTAAGATTGAGTCCTAGAATATGAAGATCCGATTATTAGATCAAAAGTTATTCAGATGGGTCGATCTTTTTATTTATTTATTTCTTTGCACACTGTACATAAAAATAAATACATTAATATATTTTAAAGCTTGTTTGAATAGAAAAGGAGGCAACAAATTAAATTATTTTTCGTACTGCCAACAGATGTTAATAAACAATCCATTCCATTTTTTAATAAACTGTATATAAATAAATAAAAGAAATAA
Organism: Parasteatoda tepidariorum; assembly: GCF_043381705.1. Taxonomy (NCBI): domain Eukaryota; kingdom Metazoa; phylum Arthropoda; class Arachnida; order Araneae; family Theridiidae; genus Parasteatoda; species Parasteatoda tepidariorum. Next base: position 94,894,791 of record NC_092206.1, on the reverse strand, counting down.
AATAAATAAAAAACATTAACTTGTATATTAAACAAAACTAACAAATCTCGAATAATCACAAAAAGAAAAGAAAAAATCCTTTAAAAAAAAAGGACTGAAAAGAGTATTGAGAAGAAAAAAAAAAAACCATGGGCAAAAAACACCAACAAAATGAAATATTTCAGCAATTATATGATTTTATTGATCGATTTTACTCAGGCCATTGAGCACGAATTTAATGTAATTAAAATTTTATTCGAATGCAATTAGATATTTTTTTATAAACTAATTTATTTATGCAATCTTACTTGAATTTTGTGGAAGGAAACTTATAATTTTTTTAACTGAATATTAGAAAATTAGAATGCATTTAATAGTAATATTGTAAAAAATATATCAATTAATCAAATTCCATCAGGTTGCAATCTTGTATTTAAATACTAATTAAAAAAATGAAGTATTTCTTTATAATAATTTTTTTTTAAAATTTACGAATTGGAAAAGTATTATTTCTCTATACATCATACAATAAGAGTAATTTATTAGAGTTGGAAAAAATTCAGATCTGCTTAAAATTACGAATTACTTTGTTGAATATTATGAAGAGCAAAACATTCCTCTCAAATTTTTTTAATTAATTCGCACTCATTAATTAATGTTTTAAAAACTATCTATTTCGATTAGAATAGATATTTAAGTTTCTTATATCCATTGCCCGTACTGAATCGAACCTTAACTTACAATAATTCTTAAAGTGATGCTCTTTTTAAGTTCGATAGTTTTGAAGATGTTAATGTATGGGGTGTATAGAAATATATGTCATATAATATAGAGTTTTATTTTCGGAGAATTTTGCAAAATTTAATTAATTAGTTTGATTTATGTAACTCCAACTCAAGAGCACATTCAAAAAGATGAACCCAAAGAGTACCCAGAGGAATCAATATAAAAGTTCAACGAAACCATAAAAATTATAACTTGTATATTATTTTCGCCAATGATTCAATAAATCCCGAATTTTTGACATAAATCTTATCTTAGATTTTAAACTCTTATTTAGCAATAAAAATGAGGGGCTGAGCAAGAATTTTTTAAACAGAACATAAGCAACTCTAACTTTTTTTGTGTGTGTGTGGATTTTTCTGATGAATATTGAAAACCAAAATAAGTCATAACTCTCTTCACAAAAATGAACATCAATTCATTTCATTTTCCACTAATGAAATTTCACACACACAATATTTGTTTATGCATTTTGATACATGTGTGTCAATAACTATTGTAAATAAGGAAATTGGGGGGAGCACCACTCCCTCCTCCCCAATCTCTGGAACCGTTCTCGCAGTTCCACCGAAGTCAAGCATCAGTGGCTGCGGTGCGGGTGGGTGACCACTTGAATTAGTTTGCGTAGGGACCGAAAGTGTGCAGTATGGGTCCTCGTTAAACTGTTCTACCGTAAAGTACTCCACTTCTCGTGCAAGTCGTCGGGCTACCCGAGTAGGGGTGACATCCCCTCTGCAGAGGATCAAAATTGTGATGGCATGTCTTCGGATCATCCTCAGGGATGTTTTCCAGACCGTCGCCAATAGCCCATTGTGCAGCTCTAGTGTGACGTAAATGAACTACAACAACATCGCAATCTGAGTTCGTTTTACTTTTCTCCTTTTATACTGATGTATTTTAGACTAGCTTTGATGAATGGTAGTACTCTTTTTAAATTTAAGTTCTAAAAAGCAGCTTATTCTTGTAAAATCTTTGATTTGTTCGTGAAATTTCCTTACTGCTTCATTTTGAGAGGCCGTGAAAACCTATTAAGAGAATGTCTACATTAGGCACCTATTACCTTCTACAACAATGCCAGTAGTACCAATTACAACAATTGTTTAAGCAACACTGGCGTCAGTAATACTTTGGTATTAAGCAATCCGGAACAGAATGTACCTCATTTCTCGTATAAAATTTTCAAAAAACTAAGAAAAAAGTTATAAAATTTTTAAAAAAATTTTTAACGAGCATTTTAATTTGAATGATTAAAATTTCAATATCTGAGTGACGTCAATCATCGTAAGTAGCATAAAAGGGACCGTTCAAATATTACGTAAGCATCTGGAGGTGGGATAAGGTTTGTGGCGACTTTGGTGATTCGAGCATCATTCTACGAGTTTGCAGTTTGCAACTGAAACTAAGTTTTTCTTCCGGCAAACCTGTACAGAAGTTGAGCAGTGTTCCTCTATTAGATAATGAATTTTCTCTCTGAAAAAAGAATTGTTCGTGTGAGAAATTAACCACCTGAAACCAAGTTTATGCCTAAGATTTATACCCTCCAATCTTTTTCACTCCCCTCACAAATAACTTTATTTAATTTTAAAATTTCGTTTTCAAAATGTAAACAATTTGTTCATATAAACGAGATACACATTTTAGTTATAGAAAAAAGTATCTGTTAGTCATTCTTCTTTTTGCCCTTTAAAAATTTTTTTAAAAAAATAAATTTTTTTTATTTATTTTGAAATTTTGTCATCATCAAACATAATGAAAATATCTGAATAAATTTGAAAATCATATAAGCCGTTTTTTGAATCGAATCTTGAAGCAACAGCAATATAACGGGTGATGAATGTGAACCAAACGGATAGAGCAAACAGATAAGGTATCCTGGAATCGACATATGAAGCATTTTTCGCGATTTTAAATATTGAATTTCCATATTATACATAAAAATGAGTGAGTGTCACTAATGAGAGTAGTTAAGTCTTCGTCGTCAGATGATGCTTTTATGAATACTAAGCTATTTTCATGACTGCTGTGAGTTCAAAACAGAATAGACACGTTTAGCCTATCTAAAGAAGGTGCTGTCTATGCTTAATCTGAAAATGACGCAAACGAATAGCGTTTTAAAAGCTTTCTCCAATGCTGTATTATTTGATCTCATAAAAATTTGCAAAAAACTGAGAATAATATTAGTGATTTTGATTATTTTCATCTGGGTGGAAAAAATATCGCCAAATTGGTGATTTTTTTTTTTTTTTTAAATTAATAGTATTGTCAAATAAGTCATTTGTCCGTTCTAACGTCCAAATAATTCTTCTCGGCAAGATGGCATAGATAGTTTAAAATTATAGCTTCGATTCAAGTGTCAGGCACTTAAACTATGACTTTTTTATTTTCCTTGGCGACAGAGGTTCGAAAAACCATGTTAAGGAGAATACAGCTTCTTCCATTCTCTAAAAAATTATTATAATAGGAAATGGAGAAAAATCTTCCCTTAATGTTTCCTTAATTAATCTATTTTTGATTTATAAAGTTATTCTTTATAAGTACTAATTTAACAAGCCTCTTAAAATTATTAAATCAGCGATTGTTTCATTTTATAATTTTAATTTCAATTAAAAAATCAGATATCAGAATTCACAAGCTTAAAAACAATTCCATTTTCTAGGATTCCTTAATTTTATTAGAAATGTTAAATTAAAGCATAGTAAGCTCAGTCGTGGGCAATATAAAATACGTAAAATTATGAACATGACCCGAGACTCTAAAAAGAATACCTATCATAAAACTAGCATTTTTTGTGACAATAAAACTGTCCTTGAGAAATTATTTTTAATTAGTACTTTATTTTGTAGAAAATTATTAAAAAATTATTTAAAAAAATACATAATCTTGTTTTTAAAGGGATAAAAAAAAACTGAACTGTGACAAAAAATGAAATACCCAGAATAACTGTTGATCGGATTTTCATGTTCTAAGACTCAAGATTAAGACCACCGAACAATTAATTGAACCATATGTTAATTATTATATGTTAATTTAGAGCAGGCCTTATTTTAAATTACAAAACCAAGCATAAAAAAGTACTTTCTCTGAATAAGCATGCATTTTTCCCCATGGGCCTGGATTTGTGAACCTCAAAAAAAGGAGGGGGGAAGTAGTCACAATCTGGAAAATATGTTATTGTTGTTTCTATTGCCACTTGCCAATAACAGCAAGACTGCTTGGGAAACCAAGCGAATTTAAAGCAGAGGGTGCGTTTCTTGTTTTTCAGTTGCGCCATCTATAGCCAAGAATATGATTTCAGCCACACAACAACATCCCGTATTTCAATCCCATTTTACAGGGCGGATCCAATCATTCATCCACAAAGTAATCGTGACCTGAACCAGAGAACGATCAATCTTCTATTCAGTATCTTTAGTAATTTTTATTTTATGACAGCATACCCAAATTTCAGTTTTTGACTACAAATGTTCAACTTCGTATCTTTGTAATTTTGAACCAAATCCAAATTTTGAAGACAAGGGAACTCCTCATCAGTACCCCCAGAGGTTTTCATTTGTTACGGGAACTTAGAGGACTTTGTGACCCAGACAGATTTAACGTGCACCAGTCACCATTTAAAACACAGGGTTTCTTCTGCCGACGGAATTCAAACTCCCGTTTTCATAAACACGAGCTCAACGTTCTACCAACCAGGCTATCCCGCCCCTGGAAAATATAGTCCTGATAATTTAGTCAGGAGATCGGTCGAAAGTTTGGTTAATACTTCAATACCAACGAACCAAAAAACCTCACTAGTTAAAGAATTCAATTTTTTTTTCTTTATTTAAATTTCTAGGTATGGGTAATAAGATCTTAATATTATTTAATTTTTACTTCGAAGAAAGGAAAGAATCTTACGTAAACTGCATTTATTCGAAGAATAAAAATGAAGCCACAATTATAACTCCAAAATAGCACATTTTATTATTAAAAATAATAACCAACTAGGTAAAACTTAACCAACGGGCAAATAGTATTTATAAGGATAACGGCAACCTGAAATATAAGGGAAATATCCTCATTTTCTCCTCCACTCCCTCTTCGAATCCGGAATTTCTAAACATGACTCCCCCTTTCAAATTTTACGGATCATACTTCTGCCGATGATCCCCCTCCTCTTCCGCTCATCTCCCTTCCGAACGTGACCAAGTTATGAGATTTGACCAGAGGTCACTTTTTATCCAATATTTGAGCGATCGATTTTCTATTATTTATGGAAAGGGCTGTCTTCCAACAATAGACAACGGATTCAGCGGGGATTAGAAGTTTTATCTTCGAGCGTTTATAAGCTATGCTGCCCCCCCCCCATATTTCATCAATCTCCTTGCGGTTTGGTTTTCCTTGACTGCGAGATTCGCCCTTCCACTCGTCCACCTAAAGTATATCAATTTATTGTTTTTAAAATTTGAGGTAGCTCTTTCACCAGAGAAAATAAAGAAGATGGGCGGGAAAAAAAGCACCGGAAAAAAGAGTACCGGATTAACTTGACATGAATGTAACAACCGATTCTGTTCGGGCAGTTGAACCCAAGTGAAATGTAATTAAATAGTTATTAGATCCCAGTTAGTAATTAGCAACAAAAACAAACAAAAGCAACAATTTTAGTAACCATTTTTCCCTTGAAGTTAAAATGATCCGAATGCCTGACTTTCCCTCACTGGAGCAACGTAAACAACTCACTGTAAAGAAGATAAAATCGTTCACTAATGTCCTGTTTTACTTTTATCTATTGTAAAATATAAATCAATAATAAAAACTTTGTTTTCTTCTTTAATTCCTCTTCATAGAATTATATTTTCTTATCAAACCTGATAAAACAGCTCCTTTAAATAGTCTTAAAACATTTAAAAATTGGATTAATATAAAGATTTTATGCTACATTTGAAGCAAAGCTATAATTTTAAACTGTACATACCATCTTACTGTAAAGAATTATCTGGGCTTTAGAACTGAAAAATAACTAAAATATTTTGAAAATCATTAAAAAAAATTTAAAAATCGCCAATTTTGGGACATTTTTCCACTTAGATGAAGAAAATTATCAAGATCAATACCCTACTTTCATTTTAGGCAATTTTCATGAGCCCAGATAGTGTAGCATTGGAGTAAGCTTCATGTTTTCTTTACATTTTGAACTTATTTTATGAGCTTTATATATTTGCAGCTTATGCACAGTTAATGAAATTAATTGATTTTCTTAATAATATATATATATGTAGGNAAATCGATATATATATATATATATATATATACAAAAAAACATAATAAATAAATACAAAAAAAAAAAACACCGGAAAAATTAAGAAAAATAAGAAAAACTCGCTTGATAGATTATGTTTTATGTTTTATTCTGTTTTTTTTTCTTTATATTTTATTTTCTGTTTTTACGTGTTATTTTTACTTATTGTGTCCTATTTTATTTGTTATAGTTTTTGTAAAAAATTTTTTGAGTGCTCCTCACACTATTGTATTGATATAATTTTGCTTTGGCTGTATTGATACAATATTAGAAAGCACTCTTTTTTGCGGATATAATCGTGTGGGCTGATGAAAAGATTATATCTTTTATTTTCCAGATTTTTAAAAGAATTCGATCCTTTTTTTCGGATTTTTTTTCTCCCCCCCCCCAGTTTTTGTTATTTTTATTATTAATTTTCTTCTTCCCCCCTTTTTCATTAATCTGTAATTTTACTTTGTTTTATCTTAATTTTGAACTCCATAATATATATATTGAACATATATATTATTTGTCAAGTGGGAGAGCTTATTTCCCGACAAAGAAGTTAAGAAATACACTATAAAAACATCCAACAATATGCAAAAATTTCTAATAGTTAAAGTGTATAATTTTTTTGTAAATATATAAAAAAAGGTTAATTAAATTTAATTCATTTAATTTTTTAAAAAATATGTTTTCTTTATAATTCTTTAAAGAACATAGTTTTAAGTAAAAATTGCAGTTTCTGCCATCATTTTTTAAGCTCGAATCGCATAAAAGCAAAATAAGCATTTTTTTTTTAAATTTATTAGAATTCAATTAAACGACATGAACTGATGCTTCAAAAAATGAACGGTTAATAAAAGAAAAAAACTATTTAATTAATTGATTAATATTTGTATAAAATATGCATACGTGATAGTGACATTTTTCACCTGAAAAAATTTCTACTTTTCAAAATGATTATTTTAATATTCACTAAATTTTGCGCAAGAGTTTTAAATTAATCCTCCATCTTCACTGTTTAATAAATTATTTATGCATTTTAAAATATCTTTCACTTAATTTAATTAAATGTAACAACTTGCAACCAGTATTTATTAAAACCATCATTCAAGTGAGCGTATTCAATTTTTTAAATAAATAAACCCTCTCAAAAAAATTTTTTTTAAAAAGAGATATTTTTCATGCAGTATTTTTTTACGAGGTAATTACTTATGTCAACTATTCTCTCCTTATCCCTCAACATAAAATATTAATTATTATTCCTTATTTCAATTTTCCTCAGCTTCATAATGAGAACGTTAAAGCTGCCTCATTAATTTCGACTTTTTCTCTCGGAACTATTTTATAAATAGAAATTTCAGAAATTCTAACAACTTTCTTGACAACTCGTCACATTTTCTTTTGAGCTTGTATGTAAATAAGCATGAGTAAATACTAATTACGAGACTTTTTTTTTATTGTTCATTTACTTTGATAAATTTTTTATGAATGTAATCTTAAAATAGCTCAACAAATGTAAGAATTGAAAATTGAAATAAACACGCGTGTAGTACATCCAACACCTTTTTATTCGCCTTTATTTTTGCTTTGTGAACGTTTTTTATTTGTGTATATAGCTGAGTTGTAAATAAATTTGAATAAAAAGTTAGCGCATTAAAAAAAATATTCTATCTTACATAATTAAAAAAAAAATTATAAAATGAAAAATAAAAGCTTCTGTAGCTTCTAAGTTAAAAAGCAGCTTTATTTAAAATGTTCATACATATTTTCCGTTTCAGTTTTCTCGGTATTTTTTATTTCTTGTAAAAATACTTGTTTTGAGTATTAATGGGATACTTGAAAGTGACGTAGTGTTTGTATCTCGATCCTGATTGGTTGTTGAAACGTGGCACATATTTACTTTACCAACTGTTCTTTCCATTCTATTTCGACTGAGCCAAAACAGTAAAATATAAATTCTTTAGTCACACATTCTATATTCTTTCACAAATAATATAAATTCTTTATAAATTCTTTAAAATATAAATTCTTTAGTCACACATTCTATATTCTTTCACAAGATATCAGTTCTTTTATTATATATTTCTTACTTAACTCAAAGAAGGTTGCGAAGCCATATAGAACATAAACAAACTTATTATGCATCGAAGTTGCCAGGTACACAAAACAAAAATATATCACGGTTACAATAAAATACAACAATAAATAATAAGTAAAAGATGTAAAAGGGAAAGAATTATATTTCAATAAATTAGGTGTGTGATACGTCACTGTATTTAGTTTAATTGATTTCAAGTTGATTAACATTCTAACTTATGTGGAGAAACTTAGCTTGGCTTTAACAGGCCATTTTGCTTCATAGATCACATGTGTGGGTATACATGATCTTCTTCTTCTTGAAATGCAAGTACCCAATTCGGCTAACTCTTCTTTGTTTTGAAATTGTCGGTTTCGATAGGACGACGTGTTACTCTTAACACTTTAACAAAATATATTTTTCCTTTTTAACTATAACGACACAATCAATCAGTGTTTAACGTATTTTCAATATTTTTTTCAGACATAAATATGAATTTTCTAATAAGAAGTAGGATTAAAAACTTATTGATTAGATTATAAGGACAATTTTCAGTATTAATAATTTCAATTATTCATCCATGCGGAACCATATGAAGAGTTTACCTTTTCCTAAGGTAATAACAAAAGATTATAAAGACAGTTCATCTACTTGAACTAAAGCCCGTAGCAAACAAAGGTTGATATCGATATTAATATTTTTAAAACCACTTCCATGTTAAACCAGACAAAGTCTGCCTTTTCCTAAAGTAATAACTGTTAACCATAACGACTGTCTCATTGAAGAAATTTAACATATTTACGTCCAATGAAAACAAGCGTTGATGTCGATATAAGCAATTAAAAACTCCTCATTCTTATTGAACTATACCAAAGCTCTGTATTTTTCTAAAATAATAACGATAAAGTTATAACGATAATTCAATATAAGAAATTTAAAGAGTTTAGTTTGCCATAAAGATATTATGGCAAACTAAAGATATTAAAGATATTATATCTCTAATTCTATTTATGACATCCACATTAAGCTGTTGGGTTGGCAACCCCCACTGTTCCAAGTTCCCGCTGTTTTTAGCGTTCCACGTATCATTTATTGTTTTTGGCATAATGCATCAGATCTTGCGAAAGAGGATCTTTTGTTCTAAAAAAAAAAAGACTTTTTTTCGAATAAGTTTAAGTTAATTTTCAGATCATTAAAATGAAAAATCAAGTTTTAAAAAATGAGCATTTTCGACATTTCCCTCTTCTTGCTTTTAACCAAAGGAAAGTCGTAAAAGCTACTCGTGATATTTGTGCTGTGTGTCGAGAACATGCCATAGATGAACGGACCGCTTGTGATTAGCATGGCAGGTTGCAGGCTGTTGTTCCGTCGTCATAGGAAATTATTTTGTTTCGTGAATAATATGCTATTTTAATAACTGCTCTGAGTTTATAACAGTTACTCATGACTATTTAAGTACTCAGTACTCATGACTGTCAAGTTTAGCCTATCTAAAGCCAGCGATGTCTACGCTTTTTCTGAAAATGGCGCGAAACGACAATATGGAGAAAAGTCTCAGTTTTGAGAAAATGAAAAGCGTTTGTGGTTTAATTCCTTAATATTTAAAAACTTACTCCAATGTTGCATTATCTGGGGTAATAAAAATTTGTAAAAGCTGAGAATAACGCAGTGATTTTTATAGTTTTCATCTAGGTGGAAAAATGTAGTCAAATTTTCGAATTTTAAAAACGTTTAATAACTTTTAAAATATTTAAATTATTTGTTCGTTCTAAAGCCCAGATAATTCTTCAGGGCAAGATAACATATCTGTAGTTTAAAATCATCGGTTTGCTTCGAGTACAAGGCACTTTAAATGTGTTTTTTTTTAATGTGTCCTTGGCGAAAAAAGGGGAAATTTTGACCTCAAGGATGCACTTTGTTCTGTTTGTCTGATTGAGTTCGATGAAGAGCTAAGTTTAGCATAAAAGCGATCAGCTTTAGCATGCTGATCGTTAGCATAAAAACGAACTTTAGCATAAAAACGATTAAGAAACTTGGCAAAATTTCAGCACTTAAACTCACGCATTAAAAAAATTTTCAAAATTGGTTTAAACTTATTTGTTAACCCAATATATAAACAATCTATATTTTCCCAAAGCATAATGATTAATTGTAATGACAATTCTATAGAAAAAATTTTTTTATTGTATCAAACATCATTTTTAATGTATCAAACATCAAAATCAGTAATCCAGGTTCACTCGCCCATTTGTATAAAACCATATTTAAAGTCCATTTCCCTTCATATTCAAAAATAATAATGCAATAAATTGTCTTAAAGTGTTAAAAAATGTCATATTTGTTCAATTTAGGAGGCTTTATAATATTCCTTTTTACCATTCATGTGTATTTCTATTCAGAGAACGTTTCCGATTATGTAAAACTTAAACGGATATTATTTTATTTTCTTCCCACGTTTGATGCGCCATCGTCCACAACAACTGATTACAAATTCGTCGAACATAAGACTGGCGTGTGTTCTGTGATAAAGTGAGAGCAAAATGTTTAGAATCGATTAAAGCGATTCATTTGCATGTGCGTGACTTTTAATCGATTGGCAGCAATCGATTGTGACGTCTCATTTAAATAATGTAGTCTTTTGGAGAATTTCGAGAGTGAGATGACCCGTGTCACTGGCCGCCGGATTTATTATTTTTATTTATTTTTTTCAACTCAATCAAAAATTAATTTTTCTTCCCTCTCTCTCTCAAAACATCAGGTTATGTTAGTTAAGGCATTGAAGTTAAAATCGTTTTAAATGCGATATACGGTTACGATTTTCTAAATTGATATCGATTGTATGATTAGTTTTAAGTGGACCAATTAGATTTTGTGTAATGAAAGATATTTATCAAGATGTAGAGATATGTCAATAATGAGTGAAAAGGGAAAGTCGCAGTTACTTTCAAAGAACGGGTTATGGTTTACTGTTACTCTCCGTAAGATTAACGGTTTCAAATAACTGTTCCAAAAGAATACTCCGTAATATACTGGGCAACAGAATTCTTTTAATGTTTGTTGGTAATTAGAAAAAAAACGCGTCATTTTGTTGCTTTCCGATGCCGGCTTTTGATTAGATGAAACATAACACTGTATTAGACAAAACATAACATAGTGGTGTCGCGTCAATATGTCGCACACATTTCAACAATTCATCGTGAACAAAACTAGTAGCAACAATTTGTCGAGGACACAATTTGTCAATGGTATAATTGATTAATTCTTCGTGCAGACAATTCTTCATTTGACCATTCGTAGTGGACGCTATTCGTTGCATACACATTTCGATGTAGCGAGAATTCGTAGCACAATTTCTTACAGTTACAAAATCTTTACGAAAACAAAACTCTTGTATTGCCTTACAAAAGCTAACTAAATGTTCGATTTGTTTCAGTTCAAATGTAACTAAAACACTTAAGGAGAGAGAGGTTTGTGATTTTGTTATCGTAACTTACTGTTATTGTAACTACTATTATTATCGTAACTTGGGATAGGTATGAACAATGACTGCGTAAGTCACTAAGAACTTCCTTATTTTCAATTTTTTTTCTCCTTAAGTGCTAGTTCTTTGATAGCTAATTCTTTGCTCACGGCATAGTAATTTAGTGAAAAAGATAAATATTGTAGATAATTTTTTTTTAAAAATTAGTATTTATCTGGGCGAAGAAAATATTTGTATCAATGGTAACATATTTATCACGAGCTTAACATAAATGCTATAAATATACAAGAATGGATGTTGGAGTCCACGAAATTTTTATTGAATTTGTTTTTAGTCTCTGATAATGATCACAATAAATTTCAAAATCAGTTTAAGTTACTTTTTTTACAAAATTATATTTTTTGATTTTTTTTTCTTCTGATGTCTGATACTTCTGATGTCTGATATTTTCTTAAGCAATTCCGATATCTGAAAACAGGCCTTTATCATTTAAAAAATATCATTTCTCAAAATTGAATTTTTATGCATTTTTTATATATTTTTTTAAAAAAAGACGTTATTGCTCGGTTTATTTTCTTTAAACAATAACTACTTTTATCAAATAAGTTCAGTTTTAAAAAATTTTGCTTTTCCAATTTAACTTATCTTGACTAAAAACTGAAATACTCTTAACTCTTAATTTTTATTTACTTATTTTACTAAAAAAAAAAAAAAAAAAATCGGTTTAAAAATTTGTGTTTAATATGTTTTTTCTTTTTTTTACTACATGGATGAGTTTGAAAACAGGTTTTTTCTCTCGCGGACTTAACCATGAGGGTGACCTGCTTTCGGGAAACTAAAAACTGAAATACTCTTAACTCTTAATTTTTCTTTACTTATTTTACCAAAAAAAAAATCATCGGTTTAAAAATTTGTGTTTAATATGTTTTTTTCTTTTTTTTACTACATCGATGAGTTTGAAAACAGGTTTTTTCTCTTGCGGACTTAACCATGAGGGTGACCTGTTTTCGGGAATCTCAATTAACACAAAAATTTGGAAGTTTTTAACGATGTAAACTGCAACAATCATGGATATTAATTCTCTCAAAAAATATCCAAAACTCATACTTAATTTTAAATGCTTTTGATTATTTATTCAATTATATTATTATTTTCTACTATTATTTTACTTGCTCTTGGTACATTTCTAAACTTGTATTGGAGTATTTTTGAATCGAAACATAAAGTTGTCTCAATTAGTTACTAAGTAGCAAAAATACAATCACAATCGGATCAAGGAACGGTGTCCATTATGTTAATCAAATTCTACCTCATTTAAAATTTTATTTCATCGTACCTTCACTCAGAATTATTTCCAATCCATTAAACCTACCAGTATAAATGCTTTCAGGATTTTTTTCCCCAACGAAAAAAAAAAAAAGCTCGCACAACTCCATAACGATGCATATTAGCTACCACAGTTAAAACAAGTTCTATGATGTCGCAAACAACAATGCAGTAAACGTTTGAGTTTTGAAATTATATATTTTAAAACGGCCTAATGACCGTTTTCTATGCTTTCTTTAAACACATAATGAAAATCCTCTCATTGTTGAGAAAACGTTGCGTGATTTATACCTGCATAATTGCTTTCAGTCATATTTTTTTTATTTTGGTCCTCAGATGATTTGGTCCTAAAGAGTTCACTTTCTTTTAACAAGTTAATCACACGGAATGAAACTATTTAGATTTCGTGTCGATGCTTCGGAGCAACTCAATCACGCAGGTTTATAAAAAGACCGGAAAATCGACTTTCGTTTTTATGCAAAAATTATAACCGATCTTTGGGTAAAGTTGTGAATTAAAAAAAAGTACGAAAATTTTCAAATGCATTTAGCTGGCACGAACTATTGTAATAATTTTTAATTGATATATCTACGCATTGTTTTATTTAACTTTTATATATTTATTGTCACAGGTTTAATAAGTTAGAATTAAGAACTTTATAGCGATCGTTTGTTTAAGAGTGGGAGCATTCTATTGTCGTTTCGCTCTCAGTTACCATGTGGTTTGACATGAATTTTCTTGCTTAAATTGATTTTACCGCTTTTCATCAAATGCAACTGAGCAACCAGATCGAGGGTCATCTCTGAGGTCAACATTTTCATTTTTGAACTTACATATCATGCACGAGTGATTTTTTTTCCCCTTCAGATTTCAAATTTTTCTCTTCAGATTTCAACCATGGCACCATCTCCGTACACAGTACAAATGTCATGATTCACTTTTTCAGCCTTAAAATCTTTATATAAGGCCAGAAGTAGGACGTTTCGAAAAGGAACGTTTTTCTAAGTTTGACATTCCCTATTAATGATCTAAAAATTAACATAAATTCAATAGAACAAAAGAAAAAAAAAGGTCCGGTAGAACAAAACATTTCCCTTCGAATGTTCTAAATAATTTTGATGAAAACAATTAATGATAAGCAGAATGCTAATTGTTAATTGGAATTTAGCTGCCAATTTAATAATATTTTACTGTACTGAATGGCAGCTTTACTAAAATTGTTTTACCTTTAGTGTTCAACATTCCAAAAGCAATTATATTTCCATTTTAACTTTTAAACAGTTTTAATCGTTGGATGGCAACTATACTCATATTATAATAGTTTAAGCCGCTGAAAAAAATCCTCCAATTATACCTTTTGGACCCGTAGGAAGAAAATAGCTATATTTTTGCTACAACTTTTTAATCCGCTTAACTTTCACTAACAACATTTAAACACTTTGTAGTCTTTAGAAGACAACAATATTTCAATGTTAAGTTTGTGACCAGTTGAAATCATTGCGGAGCAACAACTGAAATTCCAAGTATAACATTCTAACCCATTAAAAACAGTGAAAAGCAATTATTTCGTTGTTCCTCTTTTACCTACAATTAATTTGAAAAAATATTTCAAAACTTTTTAATTAAGTAATTGCTAATTTGAAACTCTTCCATCTATACTTTCTGACACGCAACAATCGTTAAAAACAACTATTCCTTTCGATCTTTTTTACCAATGCTAAAAAGAAACTATCTTAACCTGCTTATTTGAATAACAGTTAAATTGAAACTGTTTCATCGTTACTTTCTGACCCCCAGCAATCGTTAAAAGACTACTATTCTGTTTTTCATCTACGACCTCCTGTTGCTGTCGAAAAGAGACTATCCTGAAATTACTTAAATGAATAACAGCTAATTTGAACCTGCTCCATCATTACTTTCCGACCAGCAGCAATCGTTAAAAAAGGACTGTTCATTTGTTCTTATTTTATCTGTAGTTACTGTCAAAAAGAAACTGTTCTGAAACCCCTCAATTAAATTACAGCAAATTTGAAGCAATTTCATTAATACTCTCTGACCCAAAACCATTAAAAAACTATTTTTCCACGGTTCCTTTTTTTACCTACAGCTACTGTAAAAAAAGATATTGTTCGGAAACTGCTCAGTTAAATAACATCAAATTTGCAACTGTTACATCATAACTTTCTAACCCTCACCAATCAATGAAAAAGAAAAACTTTCTCGACGTTTATTTGTTACCTACTGTTATTACCGAAAAGAAACTATTCCAAAACAACGTTAACGCTACTTTCTAAACAGCGGAATTCTTTAAAAAAAAAAAAAAAAAAATTAAGGAGTTTTGCTACATAAAGTGCGGAGTCCTGTTACTTAAGGTCTGTTCCTTAAAATACAACTTTTATTTATTGTTTGTGAAAAGAGGCTATTCCAAAACAGCATGAACGTTGTTTTCTAACTAACTATAAATTCTTAAAAAAATAATGAAAGAATTCTGTTACATAAAGTGCGGAGTCCTGTTACTTTAGATCTGCTCCTTAAAAAATAACTTTTATTTATTGTTTATGTAAAGATGTAAATCAGTCTCAAAACAGTGCAGAATACTTGTAGTGGGCGTGGGAAATTTTTTGCCCTAGAATGACTCACTAAAAATTCCATCAACTGAGTGTTTACAAGAAATCTTTCATTTCGTCAATTGCTATTATCTTATCTAAAGTAGTTTCTTGAATATTTACAGCTAAACGAATATTGTTTTCATTTTGAAATGGCTCTTGATTAGAACGAGGCGGTCAATATTATTTTCTAACAGATATCTTAGATTCGTTTTCCTCATCTCACCATTACATTAAAATATCACAGTTGCCTTCGGGTATTTTTTAGATATGATTTCATTTACAATAAGTGCGCAATAATACGTTGATGTTATTTTTTACGCAGTTTCAGCAGACAGGGTTAGGAAGAACAAATCATTAGAATTTAAATATTTATGGACCATTAAGAATCAGCCTAATTCAAAAGCTCCGCAACGTTATTCCGATATTAAAGACGTAAACATATCTTAAAAGCTAAGAAGTTACCAAGACACGTTGAATACTTAAGCTCTAATACAATCTTGTAATTGTCATGATATTGGACCAAAGTTATTTATAGATGGTATTAATATCAAGTTAAAAGTTATTCCAATAGTATTTCTTTTTCCAACTTTTTTTTGTTACGATTTTTTCTTTCGTTTTTTAATTAATAGTGTGATTTTTATCTCTGTAAGCATTATTGACTCTCCAAAATTGTTTTCCACGTTTGGTGCTTACGTAAGTACTATTGGAATGGCCCCTAACTATAACGGATAAGTGACAGTTAATTAGTAAAATCACCGAGAAATATTATCTAAATATGTTGTACAGTTATTTTCTGAGAAACTTACAAGGTTCGCTTCCACAGGCACTGCGTTTTAAATTTGAGCCGCAACTGTTGGGGTCCCTTAATTTTGTTTTGAATAACAATGAAGAGAAAATCGCAATAATCAGAGTCATGAAGCGAAGATAATTATCTGATATCTCAATAATATTAGTTGCGTGAAATTACTGTCCTGAATTTAGAGGCCTTGTAGAGTAAATAAATATTTTTTGTAAATTTTGATAATATAAATTTTTGTTTATATTTATTTTTCGTTTATTTTGATAGTAAGCTTTTTTATTTAATTTTATTTTTCTCGTTATTATTGTTATTTTTGTTTTAAAAATCAAATGTGAAATTAATTTAAAAAAGTTAATTTTGAAAAAAGACCTCTTGTTTTGTTGAAAATGCAAAAACTTGCTCGTTATCTATATTATTTACGGAATTTAGGAAGATGGAATTTTATCCTTTTTTCCCTTCATAATCGCCTATTTGGTAGACGAAGTTTTGTTGAAGCGATGATACATTTTGTGTACACATATCATATCAGCCTGTTTCTTAAAAAACGATGAACCTCATTTTTCACCTCGTCTTCGGAACTATATCTCATTCTGGCCAAATGCTCTTTCGTATTTAGCGGTGATGAATGCTCGTGGTGATGCTCTTTCCTATTTTGGAACACGCAGTAGGCACTGATGCAAAGTCCGGACTGTAGGTTGGGTGTGACGGTGTTCTATTGAAAGCAAGGGTAGAGGGTGACGTGTGGGTGAGCGTGGTCGTGGAGTATACTTTATTTGGTCTTGATGCTTTTTCTCCAGATCAAAGTTTCGCAGGACCTGAGCGTTTTATTCATTTATTTATTTATATTTTTTCTACATCTCATACAATCATTAAGTTCACCAACATATGAACCGTCACACTCAAGCAACAATTTCAACACACGCAGTTTAGAGCTCTAACTTTTGCCTTATATTGAAAAACCATTTAGCCAAATAGCGATTAGGGAAAAATAAAGCAATGATGTTCTTTACTTTCTCAATGACATTTCGAGGAGCTGTTGTGACATGGTCATACAAAATCTATCATGATGTTTACAAAAATGCATGACCCGCAGTAGCGATTAATTAGAGCAGTTTCCATATAATCAAACTTTAAAATGATGTAAATATTATAGGAAACACGTGAATTTGCTTATTCCTCTAAGAGAGGTAACCTTACTTTAGGGATCAACCTGTAGTAAAAATTTGGCATTTTTAGAATAATGCGTTAGAAATATTTTAGAAATCCTGGCATCGTTTCAGAAATTGGCATTTTGTGTTCTAGAATTCCAACTCGTATTTCACTTTTACACTGTTCAGGATATGAATGAACCAGTTATATCTTAATTGATTGTTCTGTGAAATTCTTCGTCATTCATATTTATTTAGGGAGTGAAAAATTGTAAACAAGCTCTATGAACGTAAACAAACTTCAAGACGTTTCCGCATAGAGACGATAAGGCAGACAACATCCTGTGTCCAGAAGAAGAAAAAAAAAAGTTCGGAAAAATGAACTCTTCCGTTTTGTGTCACTCATTTAATTCGGAGTTCATTCATTGATGGTATATCCTCTCCTTATCTTTTATCAGCGGCCGTTTACTCGAAAATAATCTAATGATGTGAAAAACTATCACCAAATAGACGCCGAGACGAATTTAGCTTGGCGACGTCGATAATTGCAGACAATTGAATAAAGGTTCATTCCAGGAAATCTATTAAAATGATAAATTTTTGATAAAAGACGGGGGTCGATGAAACTTATTCTGTTTCATTGGACAACACTGCAAAGTTTGTAGTTCATTATTTTTGAAGGGAAAAAAAATACTATATTTCCAACTTAACCCACTGCGGGGCAGAAAATTTTAATCAAGAAATTTAATCACGAAGCGACAAGGGAATTGTAGTCATTATCTACTATGAAACGATTCGCTTTATGTTTGCATTTTTCAAAATAAAAAGTGGTATTGTCAAAAATGAGTGGGGGATGGTAAAAAATAAGTGCCCACCACCTCTGGAAGGGTTAAATTAGTAATAGTATTTTACTCTTATAAGTTGTTTATTACGTTTGTTCTAAAAATATACATGATTAATCAATATTTTTTTTTGTGTTAGTAAATATTTGTTTACAACGTTTGCTATAATAATCACTCGATTTTCACGTTTACTATAAAAAAGATTGTTTACAACGTTTACTATAATAATCACCCTTGCGTATGTCAACTATAATTATCCAAATAAATTAAACAGGATGTTTTGTATGCATGTTTTCAAATCCGCAATTTTGAACCGATCCGGACCAAATTTGGTGCAATTTCGTTAGAAGACACGAAAGAAAACTCTAACCGACCACCTGTTCTTGCGGTAGTGGCATGTACCTTAAAAAAAACATCAGTTTCAGGCATACCGGGCAGTGGCACTGAATCTTAAAAAAACATTTATGCAGGGCATTTCGGGCAGTGGTGTATATTTCGGACCTTTACCAAAGCGACTATGTGGTTGACAACATTCACCAGCAGAAGTCAACAACTACCAATTTCGGTCATTCATATAGTAACATCTCTAAAAGATTGAAAAAAAATCATAGAAACTCAACAAAAAATAATAAAATCTATTGGAAGTTTTCTATTAAACAAAGGGAAAATATAGTAAATTCTGAATATCGCATTTTAAATAATACTACATGTATAGTTAATCTTTTTTTTTTGAGGGGGGGGGTGAGTTGAACTTCTAAATAATATTGTGGTAAACCTTATAGTACGAAGCCGCACCCCAATGTAATGCAAATAATAAAAAAAGAAACAAAGGTTGTGTATTAAGAGCTATGAATGTGTAGTATGGTGATACTAAGGTATATCCGGAGTATAGCCTCTATATTGGTATAATAACTTCTCATTTTCGCGGTATTTAGAATAACACCATCATTAATATTCAATATCACGTCAAATTAAGCATCCATTGCGTCAAAAATAGTTTTTACGGCCTTCAAAATAAGTACCGATGTTTGGTGTGTAGAAAATGTACAGGGAATCCGATGAAATAAAAAAGTTTATCATTCCGTAATTAATTCGAGAATTAGTTAATTATATAGATATTTTCAAATATAATTTACGCTAAAGCATGCATTTTTTTTTAAATAAGAATTTATCAAATTTTTAATAAAAAGGAATCAGAGAACATTATGTAGGAAATAATAGGAAAAGGCACAAAGCCAGAATTGTGAGTTGAATCCATGTATAACCGTTTTGAAAGTAACATTTTTATTTTTTATCATAAGTTGGAACCCATGATAATTTTGGCGATTTCCGAAATACGTGCCCCGAATGCCAAATAGCTGCCATCATCTTATTTTCAAAGAAAAGGAGCCAAATGCGTGTAATTTTGTGATGAGATGAGAACCCACAATTGATAGTGTGGGAATTTTTTTTTCTTTTGTTAACTCTTTAAACGCTGCAATATCTTGATTTTTTTTAGGGCAATAAAACTTGAAAGCACTTAATGAAAACTCCTCCAAAACAGCAAAAAAGAGAAATATGAATGTTTATTTTATACGAAATTCGTCCGGTGGTTCTTAGAAAGATATGAGGGAAGAAATATTGATTGAAGAGGAGAACTAAATGAGTTTTAAGCTAAACTATTTTTATTTTGTGCTTGTAGGAGAGCAAGTATTACAACTGTACGCAAAGATGTTTCATTCACGCAATCAGTTGCAGAAATGTGAGCGAAACATGTCAAGGCTGTCTCCGTCGTCCTATGAAATGATGCTTTTTTGCGAATAATATGCTATTTTTATAACTGCTGTGAGTTTACAACTGTTACTCATGACTGTTAGGTCAAGTTTAGCCTATCTAAAGATAGCGCTGTCTACGCTTATTTTGAGAATGGCGCAAAACGTCAATGTGGAGAAAAGCCACAGTTACGTGAAAACGAAAAGCATTTGTGGTCTAATTTTTTAATATTTAAAAGCTTATTCCAATGTCGCATTAAATTTGCAAAAACAGAGAATACGGCAGTGATTTTGATTATTTTCATCAAGTGGGAAAAATGTCGCTAAATTGGCAATTTTTAAAAAAGTTTAATAACTTTTAAAATATTGCATATTAGATGTTAGAGTTATTTGTCTACTCTAAAGCTCAGATAATTCTTCACGGCAAAATTATATGTTTAGCTTAAAATCATCACATTGTTTTAAGTGTAAGGCACTTAAACTATGACTTTTTTTATTTTCCTTGGCGACAGAGCTTCGAAAAATGGCGTTAACTAAGAAATGTGTCTGCGTAAACTTAGGTACTTTCTTCATGGTTGCGAAGTGCTTTCTTTAGATATGCTAATTAATTAGTGCAAAGGGTAAATTAAATCAAAATACAACGGAGTATCTCTCTCTGTTCGATTAAATTTATCTAATTTTAGACAAATTTGGATTTTTGAGAGCCAAGATATGGTGTAATCGTAATCTTAAAGCTATTCCCAATCACGCACTAATAAACAAACAATATTTGTAGGAGTCAGGATGCTTTGAAATGAAGAAAAACATAACCGCTTTTTGTTGCTTTTCTGAAACTATACAAACACAATGAGTTATTGTTTTAATTTTAAATTATGCACTATAAATCTATAATAATAAAATCTATTACAATAAAAGGAAAAAATTGAGTGACTGTGTCTGTTTTCTTACTTAATAACTCCTGTACCGTTTGCGGTAATTTTGAAATTTTGAAAGTGGATGTAAGGGGAAGTTTTAGTTTTTAGCTCTCTCAACTGGAGAAGAGGAAGACCGCTGATACACTATCACCTGATCTATGACCACAGCGCCAGCTAGTACTTAACGTTACAGCTGTTAGGTTTTCTTTTATCGTCGGCTTTTCGTTAATGAAGGAAAATTAATAGCTTTTGCCCTTTGTTTTGCTAAGTATTAGTTGCATATTTCATTAATTTATAAGAATCCATTGCTTGCGAGATTTTCGCATGATTTTATATCTATCAAGGGATCACGTATCGACTTCATGTTTAACGAACTTACTCGAAAGAGTGGAAAGAACAATTGGTAACATAAATAAATGCTACGTTTTAATAGCCAATTAGGATCAACACTCACGATGACGTCTATTGTAGGTATCCAATTATCTTTTTCAACTATTGAAAAGATTACATCAGTGATGCCTTCTAGCCTTCAGCTCTGTTTAACCAAAATTTATTATTGAGACTTTTTTTGTACATTCTTTAATAGTTTTTTCTATTTTATCCTTAAGCACGGTAAGCATATACGAAAATCAACAAAGGTTGACTTCAAGGAATTAGTAGTTAAGAAATTATCTGAATTCACATGTTTATTTTGTTCGTAGTTGCTCATCTATAATGTAAATAACGTCAAGTAAATAGTAATAAAAGTTAAACTAATTAATAAGTTTCATTCTAAAGTCACCAGTAAAATTACTGGACTTAGGTAAATCTTGCATATTATTATGTTACTGAGTCTAGTTAATCTTTCTCTGATAAGTTAATCTGCTTTTCTTAATCTTATATGAAAACAACTGAGGTGTTAATGAAACTATCGAGGTTTCATTAAACATTTATATATNAAGTTTTACTGTTTTAATTATACTTATGTAAATAATGTATCAAACATTTCAAATACAGATAAAACAATACTATTTAAGTGACTGAAGTGTTCTATTTTAATTTTCGTTAAAAGTTTTTACTTTTAGCTCAAATTAAACCAAGACTAATGAATTGCTTCTCTCATTTTTATTACATTAATTACATTTAAGTAGATTATGCTTAAGAAGTTTCAAATAGACGTAAAGCAACAGCATCCTTTAAACTACTGAAAAATTTTGCTTCCAAGGTTAACCAAAACTCATGATTTTATTTTGCTCATTTAAGATTAAGATCCATTATTTTAATTGCACATATGTAAATAATGCATTAAACATTTCAAATATACGTAAAGCAATAGTACTTAAAACATTAAATCTTTTATGCTAATTTTTTTCCATAAGTGTCTTATTCATCTAAAGTGCTTTAGTAAACGTTTCAAGTTCAGTTTGAACCAAAATTTGTGAATTTATATAGTTTATCATTTTAATTACACTTATGGAAATAATGAATCAAGCATTTCAAGCACAAATAAAGCAATGGTATCACAATGCAAGCACTGTTTGAGTTAAACTTCTTATCAAAAGTTTTTACTTATTCAGCTAAAGTGTTTTATTAAATTCTTCAAGTTCAACGCAAAACAAAACACACGATTTTATTTAGCTTATTTAAGTTTAAATTTCATCGTTTTAACTATACTAATGTTAATTTTTGGCTTAACCTATATATTAAAAGTTTCAAATACAAAGTCCGTATAAAATTATAATTTCGTTCATTAAACATAATTGCTTCACAGAATGTTGTTCAAAGAGTAAATGGCGTTGCTGATACATTAACTTAGTTATTAAATTAACCGTTTATAGACTACCCCATTATATGAAATTCAAGTAGATAATATGGGAATTTACATCATGATGGTAATGAGAGAAGCATGTTGTTCCACGGGTAATCACAAATTTACGTATTCATTATTTACCACTGATTAGTAGTGGAACAGTTTTGCAATTATTCAAACACCGAATAACGGACATATAAGCGGCGGACAATTGCGACATAATTATCATCATTTATGTACAATTCATCAATCGATTAGGAGATTCCAACTAATTGTGAGCTTTCCTCAAAGAAATCTTCTAAAGAAAAAATTACTTGACTATTACTATTGCTATTAAAACTATTAAAAATAGATCTAAATAAAAAATTTCTTATGTCCTTGGATAACAATAAAAATCATGGAAGGTTCTTAAAAACAAAACGAAAAAAAGTTTATTTAAATAAATAACAGTATTATTTGTAAGAATGTAGGTTGTTTTATAAACTATAACTTATACACATAATATATACATATATATAATATATATAAACAAAGACGAAGGAATAAAATGAAATAAAATAGAAAAACTTTTAATGGGAAAACGTAAAGGTCTTCATTAGGGCACATACTTTACGATAAATGCTATATTTCTGAATAAAAAATAATTATCCTAAGAAAAAAATATTACTCTTTGTAATGTGTCGACACATTATAATGTATATATATATATATATTTGTACAATAGATCTCATAGTGTAAGAATCTTAAGTTGATCAAGATTTTTAGTCACCTTGGTCTTCATCGTGTGTTAATACCAAAATAAGTCATGACTTAAATAAATCACAATTAACTACCAATTAGGTTTACTAGCTAGTCTGATTTAAAACTCAACGTAAAAATGAAACAAACAAAAAATTACAAAATTTTCATTTAATTTTTAAAACATTGTTAGTTTTTATTTTATTTTAAGAATTTCTTAAATTTCTTTTCATATGAAGAGGTGATATTCAAACTGGGATTTCTTTTATTTCAAAAAAATGGTAGTTTCAAAAGAATTTTTAGACAAAAGGGAATAACGAATTCCTTTCATCAGTATCGTTAGAATTTTTTTTTTCTTCTCTTTATTTTGAGGGAAAAAGTCGCTAAATATCTGAATGACAGATTCTCGCTAAAGATAACATCTTTTGGCATCGTAAATGGGATCTTGTATTCCCCCGCGACAAAGGGAAATAAAATTCCTTTTCTCTTTTTTTTTTTAAGTACTTCCCCTTCCATCCCACAATCATTTCCTTTTGGCTTTGGTAACACGAAACAACTTTGAAATAGGATAAACATTTCTTTTTAGAAACAAAAATATTTCGAATTCTAAAATTATGATACTGTTACTTTTTTAAATCGAAAGTAAAATTTATAACGATCACTTAACTTTGAAGAGCTATATTTTTCTTCTTTTTTATGTTTAGGATAGAAGTTTTTAACTGTTAGGGGCTGTATTGTATTTTTACAATTGTACGTAAATGAACCACAAAACTATTTACTGTTTAGTTCTATTTATGTTCTTGCTGCCAATAGACTGTAATGTATTAAAAATTAAAAGTTTACTCACATTTTCCTTTTTCGAATTTACCTAACTTTTTTTTTCTTCTTGTGAATGCAATAAAAAAAATTTTTTTTTATACCACTCATATTAAAACACTAAAATGACTTTTCCTATCTATTACAGGTGACTGAAATCGAAGTAAAACATTGACATAAGGTAACTATTTTTTTTTTAATTTAAAATTATTTGAGAATATTTATTATGTATTTATTATTTTTAAAATATTTGTCGAAAATTGTTTGCCTGGAAAAATAAGGAATGCACTAGTTAAGTGCCTTAAACTTGAAGCAAATTAATAATTTCAAACTAAGTTCTATCTTGTAATAAAAAAATATCTCAGTTTTAGAACGGAAGAACAATTTTAATATTTGAAAAAATTAGTAAAGTTTTTTTTAAGAAATTTGGCAAGAGCATTTTCGAAGGTCTTTCGCCAAGGAAACTAAAAAGGCCATAGTTTAAGTGCCTTACGACAAAGTTATAATTTTAATCTATGTAAACCATATTATCTTAAAAAATTATATAGTTTTTAGAATAAACTTAAATAATAACTTTGAAAAACTTTAGAATAAACTTATCTTTTTAAAAAAAAAAAAACTTAAAAAATTGCCAATTTTGTAAGATTTTACCTGGAGCGGCGCCACTTGTCCTGCTATTGCAACGCATGCGCTGTGAATGTGAAATGATTCAATCATTCTTCAATAGCGAAACATCTCTCACCTTCAATTATGTTAAATATCCAATAAATTTCTCTTTTTGTTTTCAACTCAGAATTTTTATTCGAATCGAACATTACACGAACGGAACATTTGCCACTACCATCCCGATGGAAATTATCAAAATAAATAATTAATTCTCAACACAAAATCAATAAATGTGCAAATTTTTATGAGCCCATGTAATGAAACGTTGGAGTAACTTTTCAAATATATCGAAGTAATATAGTAGAATGTCGCGTGCGAGTCTTTTTATTTTAATTCATAGCTAAAAATATATTTCGCATATTAATTTGAAGGCATAGAAAGTGCTCTTTCACAAAGACCTATAAAAAGTTAGTATTCTAATAAAAAAATTATTTTCTGAAGTTAATGGTTTTAACTCATTAAATATACTCATTAAGAAAAACCTAAAAATTCCCTGGAGTCTATAAAAGACGCCAACTGTTAAAAGGAATTGAGATGGTTAAATTTTCCCTTTTCGATGACGTTTACAGAAAAATCATGCAACCAATTCTCTCTCAAAATCCCTGTATAAAATGCGAGGCAGCCTGAATTTGCTCGGCTTTTTAAATAAATAACTTTCAAAAGCGAGCCCGAACTCATCTCTATATTCACATCGTCATTTTCGTATTTACATCGGGAATAATGGCTAAAAATAGGCAAAATTTAACTTAACTTGCTATGGATAACTGTTAGAAACAGAAATAAATTTGAAAAAAGAACATATTATTTACTTAAAAGTGATATTTTATGCATTTTAATTTATTCATTTGTTGAACATATCTATTTGTTAGTTAAGCGAGGTACGAAATTTTTTTTATTCGAAATTGTACTGTTATTTTCTTTTGGTTCTTAAAAATTTAAAATATATATGTAGGTTGATCTTTAAAATATGATATAGGGCCGGGATAGCCTGGTCGGTAGGGCGCTGGGCCCATATCCAAGATGTCGTGAGTTCGATCCTCGCCGGCCGAAGACTCCCCGTGTAGTAAATGGTGGCTGATGCACGTTAAATCTGTCGAGTCTCAAAGTCCTCCATGTTCCCACAACAAATCAATACCTCTGGGGGTACAGATCCAGGAGTTACCTTGTCTTCTGGATTGGTTCAAAATTAAAAGGCTACGGAGTTGAACGTAAGTAGTCGTAAACCCATGAAATTGGGTCGGCTGTTCAACGACGGTTATAAAATAAAATGTGATATATGAATAAAACTATGAAACAGTTGTGTTGAAGAAAAATGGGTTAGTGCATGTGGTGAACGGTTTTGCTTCTCTGTTACGCTCTGAGCCAAGGCTCAACTTGATTGTAGCCGTTTGTATAGTTTGTCTATAGTAAGAACTCTCCCCTCCTCAAAGACTGACGCCGTCTGCTGCTATGGAAACAAGAATAGCGCATTTCAAGGAGGGTTGCTTCTCTTCACTCTAGGGCTAATACAATACACCAGATAAAAAGATTACCTTCTTCTCACCGACCCGAGCCAAAACCTGTCCTAAACAGTGACCCTACACCCCTACTTGAAATAGTCATACCTCGTTAACATGGACCACTGGTCCATGTTAAGGGTTCTTAATTTAGACAAATTTAGACATGTTAGGGGAGTTCTTAATTTAGACAAACTATACACAGGTTTGCTTCTTACCTAAACTTACTGTGACGGAATAAATGTATCTCTCTAATTTACCCACCGAAAGACTAACTAATAATCAATTAAGCTAGATAACATACTAAATGACTTAGTTGCCTTAGCAACGAAGGAATAAGATAAAACATGTTTTGGTATTTAACTTAAATGGGGGTTTTATAGAGCGAAGAGCAGTGCTTTTACTTTATCTTTCAGACATTCTCTTGTATTTTTTAATTTTTATTTATTTTACAACGAGTAATTTTTAAATGTGTTTTAAAGAAAACATTCTCAACTTTTTCAACCCATTTGCTTTTTACAGTATGAATTGCACGGGTTTTTGTGTTTTGGAAGCTTGTCGCTTTTAAAGGTTCTATTAGCTGAGAGCTTGTAACTCAACTTTTCGATTTTTAAAGGCTTCGGTGCTTAAAAAATATCTCTTAAATATATATATATATATATATATATATACACACACACANCTGCCGTTGTAATTTAAAACTAATTTTTAATACTTTCTCTTCTCTGAGTATCCTGGGATTATCATGTCTATTTTCGCCAAAACCGATATTATCACCAAAAGGTAGCTTCCGTGACAATAGACCAAATTTTATCATATTTTCTGTGTATAATCCTTGACTACGCGAGTTAGCTTTGAAAATATATATATATATATATATATGAGAAAAATAAATTGAAAATCATTTCACTTCTAGTAAGAAATTTCAATCTGGCCAACGGGACAATTGCCCCTCTCCCCCTCTTTAAACATGGTTTTTGCAATAATTACTTTATAAATTTTGTGAAAGGGCAAAAATAAAGTTTATAAATTAATAAAATATAACATCAAAAATTTTAAAAGAAATATGCCTGCTTTCTACCAAATCCCTCGATTCCTAAAATCGACACTTCCCGAACAAAGTGAGACAGGGGGGTGTTCCAACGAACTCTTAAATAGCCTTTACGATCTCAGATTCCAGAAAACTACGTCCCATTTCCCAAATCCCAAAAAAGTAATTAAATCTCAGTTTTACAAGCTACTCCTAATTAGATTCAAACGACTTTTATATACATAGTTATTTCTGTGTATAGGTATTTATACCTCTTAATGTTTATGAAAGGGGGACAGGGGTATCGCTTTAATGGCCTTTCTCCCCTTGTTTTTGCCATAATCCCTGGATTAAGTTTCCGGCTGCTCCTAAACGGGAAACGCAGGAAAAGGGAAATTACTTTTTGATCAAAAATTTCTCGATAGGCGCGTTTATAGCTTTTAAAATTTCCTGGGCAAGAGGAAGTGTTTATTTAATTCCGCGCTTTTGGAAGAGTAATAATTAGTCTGAGTGTGCGTGGGTTCGAATCTGCGTATATTCATCTTCACCCCCTTAACTACCATAAAAATTTGATTAGTTGCTCAACCTTTTACTTAATGCTCCGGATTTTATGCATTAAGCCATAGTTTAGGATCATATTCATTCATTATTCGCGTTTTTCTTAATAACCTTTTTTTCTCATCAGTGTAGTTTGTGTAATTATCTTGTTGCAGATTTTGAAATTTAATTATTTATAAAATGATAACAAATGTTAGTTCTAAACTTAATTATTTTGCAATGTTCGTCGTTGCAAGAGATTTATCGCCAATACACAATAACATCGATGTTAACATTATTTTCAAGAATATTTTTTATGTTACATATTTTAGCAGCATCAACAAATGCTATTGAAAAATAATCTATGCAATTAAACAGACTGTCATTATTTAGAGGAAGCACTTAATTTTTACACCTTAATTTTACACTTAATTTTAACACCGCTGTTTTTCAAAGTTTTGTCTCCAAGGAAAATTAAAAAGCCATAGTTTAAGTTCTTTACATTTGCAGCAATGCGATTATTTTAAACTATATCTTTATATATATATTTCGTCTGTTCGTGTGTATGTCACTGAACTCCTCCTAAACGGATGGACCGATTTAAATGAAATTTTCTGTGTACCTTCAGAAGGATTCGAGAATGATTTGTATCTAATTTTTTTTTTCATTTTTTGGACAGTTTTAACGTATATTTTAAATATATCTTTATTTAATCGTATTCGGATCCAAACTAGACATAGAAACATAATAAATCAAAAATAATATTCACGCACGTTGCAACAAGTCACATTAAACTCTAATACTTATGCATGCCCTTTAAAGAAGAGTATCAAATATATTTGCAAGTATGTGAATAAAGGCAATGATATAGCAGTATTTCGAGTTGAAAATACCAATGTGACTGCTCTTCCAGTGAATAACAACGACGAAAAAACGGTGTACCAAATAGGCCGGTACATCAGCTCCAATGAAACTGTTTGGCGTATCTTAGGTTTCCCAATTAATGAACGGGATCCAACCGTTATTCATTTAGTCGTCCATCTTAAAAACGGTCAGAGCGTATATTTCACGAACGAGACAGCGATTGACCGAACTATAAATCCACCAAAAACTACACTCGCCAAATTTTTTGAATTGGGTAATCGTACGGATGCTTTTGGCGTCTTTGCACGGACATTGTCGGTAGTGTCTCCCTGAATATTGCTTCATTCAGTCGTACTCAGCTTATTTATTATCTGACTCCATTTAATTTCCATACTTTACAAGATTACAATAATTCTAGTATTTATATAATTCCCCGTGAAAAATTATCTGGGCTTTAGAAGAGACAAATAACTTAAATATTTTGAAAATTATTAAACTTTCTCCAATTTGGAGAAATTTTTTTGCCTAGATGAAAATAATTGAAATCACTACCTCATTCTCGATTTTTGCAAAATTTTATGAGCCTAAGTTATGCAGCATTGGAGTAAGATTTTAAATAATTAAAAAAATAGCCCACAAACACTTTTCATTTTCACGTATCTGAAGCTTTTCTCCATATTGACTGACGTTTTGCGCCATTTTCAAAATAAGCGTTGACAATAAGCGCTGGCCTTAGATAGGCTAAACTTGACATGAGTAGGCTCTAACAGTCATGAGTAACAGTTATAAACTCATAGTTATAAAAATAACCTATTATTCCCAAAAAAGCATAATTTCATGTTACGACGGAGCCTTCGAATAACAGCCTAATATCTCAATTTCCTTAAAAAGCAAAATGTATTGTAAATAACGAAACATATAAAGTTAATTTTCATTGAAAACAACGTTTAAAATTCACAAATGGTAAAATTTTTATTAAAGCATATGCGCGTTTCGGTGTTACTACATCCCTACACCTTCATCTGTAGGATAAATGGTAGGTTAGGTAAAACAGTTTACCATCCCTGCCTATTATAAAATAAAAATGCTGTTTCAAAACTCCTTCCATTTATCCTACGGATGACGGCGCACCAATGAAAGACACTGAAACGCAAATAAATTTTAGCAAAAATTTTGCCATTTGAGATTTTTAAACGTTGCTTTTAATCAAATTTAATAATCATAAGGAATTACTCTCGCGATTTGACGTTGAAACACATATTTTTTTTCATTTAAAAAATTAACAAAAACATGTGGAAAAGAATAAAAATAAAAGTATGCTAGTTATTACAATAACAACTTCAGTTCCACGTTATTTTCTGACCAATAATAGCAATGGTTTTTATTATTCAGTGAATAGTGATTATTTTCAAAAAACTGTTCTTCCTAAGTTTTAAATTAATAATGATATCAGCGATTCCTGACGAGTAACAGCAACTATTCCAAGTTAGTTTCATTGCTATTTTCATATTAATAACAACGACTATTTTTTCATACTTTCCTGACTAGTTGCAGTAACCTCAGTTCTGATTGATAACGGTAATTTTTATTTCGGTTATTCTTAAGGTTTAAAAGTTTAAATATTGAAAAGTGCAAGTTAGGAATTAAAAACAAATAATATTGTTAAGATTAAAAAGGGATAGGTAAGCATAAACGATTTATAAAATTAATGATTAATACTCAAAACTGACGAGACAATTGAATTTTTACACACATAAAATCTTAAAAAAATATAAACAAGTTGTGCATGTGGCAAGGCAAACCCCACAAGAATGTATGAGAAATTGAAACAAATTAATTATTAAATGAATATGGCAAGGTTATAAAATATTTCATAAATTGCGTTTAAATAGGCCGAATAGTGGTGGTTCAGCATTGTTGTACGCCGAATAACCCAATGGGTCCATTGGGTCATAAATTTAGAAATAAGGGAATAAAACAAAAACAACTAATATAAGTGATAAGGAAAAAATGCATATAAAAATTTTAAAGTGCCACATTCTTGTGAGATTGATTATTATCTGTGCTAACTATTTAAAAAAATGACTACTCACCCCTCATAAGGGACATTAGTTATCCCTTGATGATTTTAACACACAACGTGATTAATTCACAGTGTGTTTAAGCTTGGATGAAGAATCCATATTTGTGTTTATATTCAGGAACACACAGCAACAATGTTTCTACATATCTCAACAATCATACTGACTAACTAACCACGCTAGCACTTTAAGAACCACTATGAATCTACTCCTGGAGAAGTCTGCCTCAACGCATCAACTCACTAGTATACAGCTGTTGATATTAATGAGAAAGGGTCGTGCCTTATTCAGTGTGATTGCAGCTCGGACAGTGAAATATTCTCAACGAGTGTGTAAAATTTAAAGGTATCACACAAGCATTACACCTCCATAACTGGTTTATGCCATGGGATGGTTTCATGAACAGATCCGGAATGTTTTTGAATTACCAGTCCCGAGTGATAATCTCCTCTTTAAGAAACTCTACCAGTTCCCAGCAGTGTGAATACAGAAAAGTGTGAGCAGGTTCTTAAGAACAATAGTGATCATATTGTGTAGTGATAATAAAGTCTACTCACCTATTCACTACTTTGGCAGTGACAACTACACTATGATGTGCATCACGAACATGTAATACAGCACTCAATCATCTCATCTTCCCAATACTGTTATTCCACAACTTGTTTATATTTTTTATGTGTGTAAAAATTCAATTGTCTCGCCAGTTTTGAGTATTAATCATTAATTTTATAAATCGTTTATGCTTACCTATCACTTTTTAATCTTAACAATATTATTTGTTTTTAATTCTTAACTTGCATTTTTCAATATTTAAACTTTTAAACCTTAAGAGTTATGTTACATCATTTTACTTTGATCACTAACAGCACTTGTTTAAGTCAGAGCATCTACTATGCTGAACAAAAGCAGCAGTGTCTTTCATTTTATTTCCTGATGAAAAACAGCAACTATTTTTTCACATTTTTTTGAAGAATAACAGCTAGTTTTAGTTTCAATTTTTATTTCAGGATTGATCACAGAAACTGAGTGAATTCCTCTATATTTTCTAATCAGTAACAGCCAAGCTAGTTTCATTCTCATTTCCTGATCAATAACAACTATTTCTTATTACTTTTTGATCAGTAACAGTAACTGTTCCACGTTGGTTTTACCACTGCGTTCTGATCAATGCCAATAACATTTTTCCAAGTCTGATTTATTTTTGTATCTTGAACAGAAGCCAAAACCGTTTCCAATTTTTTAGTCTAACAGGCTTAACAGCAACTATTCTTAGATATTTTTCGATCAATAACAGCAATTTTCGTCGTTATTTTCTGTCCAATGGCAGCAACTATTGTTTTGAATTTTGTTTTTCGTTATTCTGTCACCACACCACCAACATTAAAGCAAATTACATGTAATTCGCCAGATATCGAATGACTGGCTGTTCGTTATTTCCAATAACCAATTTTTGGCTAACCAAATCACGTGATAAGGCTTCCACTGTCTTTCTCAAACTGTTGCCACAAATGCTCCATTTATATGTCAGTCAGTATTTTTTACCTTTTCTCACCTAGAGTTAAAATTAAGTCAATAAAGATCGCTTCAATACAGATTCATTGCTTCAATACAAATTGATTAATTCATTTAACTGATTCAATACATTGATTCGGTTTAATGAGATCAGTTTAGTTAAAAGACGACCAATTTAGTTAGACCAGCGTTTTGTTTTATTGGACTATGGAAGCATAACAGACAAAAACAAAATGGGAGTGAAGGTCAATAACACCAAGCACAATTGCATATTTTGCAAGATCGCGGCATTTTGTTCCTTCTTGCGAAAATTATCGTTGAAACATAATTTTTTATTTCCCAAATGTAACACCAAACGCAGTTCTAATAGCATATTTTACAAGACATCAACATTTTGTTCCTTTGAAACATAATTTTTTATTTCCCAAATGTAACACCCAACACAGTTCTAATAGCATATTTTACAAGATATCAACATTTTGCTCCTTCTTGTGAAAATTATCTTTAAAACACAATTTTTTATTTCCCAAATGTTACACCAAACGCAGTTCTAATAACATATTTTACAAGACATCAACATTTTGTTCCTTTGAAACATAATTTTTTATTTCCCAAGTGTAACACCAAACACAGTTCTAATAGCATATTTTGCAAGATATCAACATTTTGCTCCTTCTTGTGAAAATTATCGTTGAAACATAATTTTTTATTTCCCAAATGTAACACCAAACGCAGTTCTAATAGCATATTTTACAAGACATCAACATTTTGTTCCTTTGAAACATAATATTTTATTTCCAAAATGTAACACCAAACACAGTTCGAATAGCATATTTTGCAAGATAGCAACATTTTGCTCCTTCTTGTGAAAATTATCTTTAAAACATAGTTTTTTATTTCCCAAATGTAACACCAAACACAGTTCTGTTCGTATGTATCACAAGATCGCGATATTTATCATTGAATCATAATTTTTATTTTCCAAATATATATGGCAAACTAAAACAAGGACATCATCCCATTCCACAGTATCGGGTAATGGCAATTAATTTTGTTTTTGCTTTGTCCTCTTTAAATTGTATCTATGGTTTAAATCTGCTTTCCGAAGTTCTTTTATTGAATTGATTTTAGTATGAAAAACACAAGTTGACTAATAATTAAAGAGATAGAGCATTTGAAAAAGAAAAAAAACAGTGGGACAATTGTGTACTTGCACTTCAAGAAGAAGACTTCCCCTACCCACACATGTGACCTATGACGTCAGCGCTAGTTAATCTTTATCAGCAAAATGGCGTATTAAAGTTGAGCTAAGTTTCTCTACATAAGTTAGAATGTTAATTAACTATAAGTTAATTAAATAAAGAACGATATCTCACATCCAATGAGTTGAAATATAATTCTTTCTCGTCTACTTATTTTACTTCACTTAGATTTATAATTTGTTTATGTATTTTATTGCAACCGTGATATATTTTTATTTTGTGTAGCGGGCAACTTCGATGTATAATTAGTTTGTTTATGTTCCACATGACTTCATGCTTGTCTTTGTGTTATGTCTATGTGTAAATATATAGTGAAAGAATTGAAATCTTTGAGAAAGAATCTTTGTGTAACAATATATAATTGTCACTTAAGAGAATTGATACTTGACGGGCGTAGCTAACTCGAAATAAAATGGAAAAAACAGTTGCTAACGCAAACAAATGCTACTTTCAACAGCCAATCAGGATCGAGATACCCACACCACTTGCAAGTATCGATCACTTCCCGTGATTCTGATTTGCTTGTTTCTTTAGCTGTTTTATTTTTTAAAAAAATGGTTACTTGAAATAACACACAGCGCGTGCAGAGCATTCTTTATCTCTTGATTTGCATGTAATTTGCTGTAATGTTGGTGTGGAGACAAGTCCAAAGGAAACAAAATCCAAAATAATAGATCCCAAGACCGGGTAATGTCCTTGTTTTCGTTTACTGTAAAATAAAAATATGTTTCAAAGATAAATCGCGCAAGAAGGAGCGAAAATGTCGCGATCTTGCGAAATCCACAATTGGAACAGTGTTAGGTGTTATTGGCCTTAATTCCCAAGACGTAAGCCTTCTTAACCCGGACTGACTAAACAAAATAACGCAGACGGATTTTTTTTTTAACGTCTTTTGAGAAATTTCCAGACAGTGGCATTTTTTTCCATCTAGTTTTGCACCCTATTTTTTGCCTATTATCATCAGCGGGGACATTGAAACAACGCCAGCACTGAGCTATATATAGGCGAGGACAACCAAATGCGTTTTATAAACGATGGAAAAAATCTCTATGTAAACAAATTGTACGGAAGGGAAAATATTTTTTTTTCTAGTTATGCTGAACGTTTTGCAACTTAGTGTTTACTGCTTTATAGATAAAGTGTTATTCTTGAGGTGAAATTCTTTGGCGAGGTGAAGTTTATTTTTATGAAGTTTTAAAAAAATTTTTCACCTCGCCAACGCAGTTAAAGCGATGTTGATGTTGTTGAACGGGAAAGTAACAGCTGGTCTCTTGAGTTCATTAGATTGTAGTAGATATTTTCTGATTTAATTTGTGCTCTAATAAATTAAGCAATATACTGCTCAATAATGTATAAAAAGTCTATATTTTAACCGAAATGAACTGTCTTCATGCCGCTTCAAGCGAATGCCATACGTACATTGTATGATATACCTTTCGACTACTAAATCGATTAGAAGCTCAGTTGTTAACTGTATCATCTGGCCGGAATTGCAAATCAATTTTTCCGTTGGTACGTTTAATGAGTTCTGAGTGGAGCAGAAATAAGCAGCCATAAAATAGTTCCATCAACCTTTTCCAGCCAATATTTACTGAATAAACATTAAATTTAAAACAGTTCCGTATTCGAATAATCTTATTTGAAATGAATCAGAAGTTGGTTCGTAAATTTATTTCTAGAAATGAAGCAGTAGTGACTATACCTTTATATTTTATGATCAATCTGTAATTAAATCCCTATCGATTAAAATGAATATTTTTGAAAAATAATAAATAAATAAATAAAATAAAATAAATAAATAAATAACTGAAAAATATAAATAAAAAATAATGCGAAGAATAAAAAGTAGGGCAAAAAGCATGAAAAGACCTCTTCATTTTTTTATTTTTCTTCATTCAAAAATTAAAATTCTAATTGAATTTTGCACCTTAAAACCTAAGAAAGTTTAGAAAAAACTAATCGTGATATATAGTTCATGGGGATGTATAGCAATGAGTCATAGACTTTTTGTGAGACACTAAAATCCAAGACAGTTATTTTAAAATTATCGGTCAGTATTATACTAAGTATTATCAGTATTGTAAGTATATATCAGTATACTAAGTATTATCAGTATTATACTAGGATGCTTACTCGCCAGTTCGCAAAAGCATTTTATTCATCTGTGCTTTTTTTCCCTCAAAAAATTGGCACAAGTTTTTTTTTTCCCTCTTTTCTTTTTTTTACCACAAGTTTAACAGTGATAATTCTCGGGCTAGCTCTATTTGAAATGAATTTTTATATTATTTTCAGCACATCATGTAGAGTGAGCTAAATAAAAAACGAACCACCCTGAATAACTTTTGATCTAATGATCGGGTCTTGACGTTCGAGGACTCAATCTTAAAGGTAAAAAAGGGTGAATTCAAATATGCTAATAAAATTAGTGCAGCGATACGAATATAAGTTACGAAATCCGACAAAAAAACGTACTTTCTCTGTTTAAACATACCTTTTCTTCAAGGGATTTAGATTTCTGACCGCAATCTGGGAAATATGGTCCCAATAGTTTGATCCAGAGAGCGGTCCAAAGTTAAGACCCCTTAATGTTAATTTTACTTTTTGCGTATTTAACCATATTTCAAGACCTTCTTCAGCGAATTGAAAAAGCTTTGTATACAATTGTAAAATTTGTTTTTCCAAAGATAATTCCATGCAAATTATAACTTTTAATAAATATTTATTATTTTCTATTATTTTGATTAATAATAGTCCAAAAACTTTTGACTCTGATTATATACAATTTTTTACTTATTTTTAAAGAACGCAATTCTAAGAGGCAAAATGAAAAATTTGAGCTAAATTGGTTTAATAGTTTCTGAGAAATCAAATTTTGAAAACGTCATATTTCTGAAAATCGGTTTTTCAGGAACTATTCGACCAATTTTGCACAAAAGAATGCTGCTGCACGAGAGGATGTCACGAATGTAAATTTAGTCCATAAAAGGAGAATTTAAAATTAATGCATAAAAAAAAACACAAATTTAAATTTGTAGAATTAAAAGTGATCACGAGTTGAAAAATTTAAGAAGCTCAATTATGATATTTCAAGAATTGTTTCAGAATTCTTTATTGGAAATTCAGGATTCGTTTATTGGGAAAATGAATCCTGATTGTACTCTTTAAAGCGATCCAACTATACGTAATAGCACTGTAGTGAGCCATGTATTCTTAAAAACATAAATTGGCATAAAAAAAACTAGATTTATATTGAAGTTAATAAAAGTGATCGAAAAGTATCAGTGTCCACCAACTGAGCATGCGCTGAAATGTCGTAAGACGCCCGAGGTAGATTTTTTTGAATTTATTTTACTTCAGCAAAGTAACAAAACTAAGTTTGCGATTAAAATATATGTTAAAAAAAATAATAAAAATGAGCTAGATAAATAAAAATGAATAAAGTAACGTGGAAAGATACTATCTAGTGTTTAAAAAAGAAACTTTTTAGCAGTACGAGCATAAAAAAGCATACATGACTTTTCAAGTTCTTTTCTAGGAAAAAAATGCAAACGATTTTGTGTAAATATATATCTATATGCATACGTTCTGCAATACGTTTTTCATAAATTTCCACATCGAATGAGAAAAAAAGAAAAATAGCATCGAAAATATGAAAGGGGGTAAAAACTAAAATAAATTTTATTTATTTTATTTTAGTCTTTTCCCAGAAACAGGAAAAATATCGATCAAGTTTTAAGCAAAAAGGAGGGAAATTCTAAAACGCACTACAAAGCAACGTTCTTTTCAAAACTTCGACCGCTTAGGACATTTAGGAAATTTTATTTCCTTTTTCCAGATATATTTATTCGAACTTTCGATAAGAATCGAGGACTCCTGCTCCATAAAAGTTCCAATGGAGATGGAGTTTGATTTCTAGAATGTATAAAAGAACAGGACTCGCGCAGGCGCAGTAGCCATCAAAGAATCGTTTGCTATCATCCCATCATGTAATGCCAAAAGTGAAAAATGTAAAGGTGGGCATTTATTGGAATGCCATTTATTTGGAAGCGATCTAGAAACTTTCGAAATTATGTGGAAAGTTAATATTCTGAAGATAAAATTCGGTATTGAATACTTCTACAAAAATGCATAACTCTATGTGGTGTAAGAATCAGAATAAGTCTTATAACTTAAACGCGTAAGAGGTATACGACTTGTTATTATCTCAAAAACTGAAAATTAAGTTTGCATGTTTCTAAATATTAACAAAACTTTTTCTAATAACTACTCATAATTTCAATTTTCATCTGTTATCAAAACTATGTGTATTACGGATGGGCAGAACTTTCGCTAGGTTCTGCTGTGCCGGAGGCAAAACTTTTTGCTCGATCCTTTAAATATTATTTTTCTTCAGCACCCTTAAGAAAATAAGTCAATTTGAACCTGTAGATTTTCCGTTTTGCTCTTTAACGAATTTTTTTCCTGAAAGCAAACTACTGCACATTTTGACTTTAAATTTTATATTGTTTAATTTTTATATTTTAATAACGTAACATTAGTGAAATATAGTAGAATAATTAAAAAAAAAAATTTTTTATGGTGACCTTTAATTTCTTTTACGACTTTTTTAAAA
This sequence comes from Parasteatoda tepidariorum, assembly GCF_043381705.1. Taxonomy (NCBI): domain Eukaryota; kingdom Metazoa; phylum Arthropoda; class Arachnida; order Araneae; family Theridiidae; genus Parasteatoda; species Parasteatoda tepidariorum. The sequence continues at coordinate 94,856,419 of NC_092206.1, read as the reverse complement.
GAATAGTTTCTAACGCATTGAAATAAGCGAATAAGTGAATAAGAAGTATCAAAAGGACGAAATAATCGGACCCCTCTACTATTCGTCATCATAGTTGGCCAGACAGCCCAATGTGGGCCAATGCCTTCCTCTGAAGATTTCACCATAACGACTTCCGAATTATCTTTGATCTCCAAATCTTTTCACTAATTGTAAGAAAGTCAGACTAATTTGAATCAGCCCATCTCAACCTCGGGTTTCCCTGCTTTCTTGTTCCAGTGGGTCGAAGAAGCAATATCATTTTTATTCTATTGTTATCACTCATGCGAATCACGCGGGCCATCCAATTCATTCTATTTATTTTTATGCATTTAATAATATCAGGTTGTTTATAAATCTTGAACAATTCAAAGTTAAATCTCCTTCTCCAGTTATTGTTTTCATTTGCACCACCAAGTATACTCCGCAAAATTTTTCTCTTAAATATTGCGATACAATTTTCCTCTAGTCGTATCTTTGTCCAAGCTTCAGAAGCATATGTCAAACTATCCTGACAAAAATTTTGTAATTTAATAACTTTGTTTTTCCTATAAACCTAGATTTAATAAATCTCCTTAGCCCATAGCAAGATAGAGTTGGTTTTTAATTTTATTTCAGGAGACATTCTCCATAATTATTTTTAATTTTTTCTTTCTTAAAAGTCTAAAAATTGAATTTAACATTTCCATGCAAACATCGAATGGGAGCACACATTAAATATTTTAGTTATTTATTTTTGTTATTTATACTCTGAATATAACTGGAATACATAAGTGTTATTTCATGAAATGTCTAAAATGAATTATTATTATTTACTTAAAAAAATATGTATTTGAAAGTCTTATCTACCTGTTAGATTAACCATTCCTTTCAAATAAATATTGCTTCAAATTGTTTTTTATAGTTTCAAACGGTTGCATAAATTTTTTTTAAAATTCTTTTCTTAGTTGTAATGCAGAGTTCGGGTAATTCTACAAAACAATGAAGATTTTATGCTTACAAAAAATATATATAACCTTTCATTGAAATTTTTTTTCAGCAGCTGGGTAAAGGGGAGAAAAAATCCAGTTAAAAATAAATATATTTATTACCCTTTTTTTTTACATTGTGGTTTCCATTTCTATTGTATTTTGTTTGTTTTTTACTGCGGAAATTGTTCTTTCATATATGCTTTTCGTTCCGCAATGCCACCCAGCTTATTGAATTTCTAACGGAAATTCACCATTTGATCGTCGTGCTATTTTTTTCTTATTTTTTTAATGAAATATAATACCAGTATCTGCATTAATTTTACTTCTTTTCAGTAAACACGGCGAAAAAAAAAGTCAAATTATCTTTTTGTTGCTTTTCTACATTAATCCATTCACATAGAAACACCGTTCAAATAAGTTGACATTTTTATGGCTATAATAATCTACATAGAGTTTTGAAGCGTTTCCTTTAATGATTAAGTTCAATTATTTTCAGAGCTCAATGTTGACATTTTCGAGTCACAGCTTACATGCTAATATAGAACAATCATTTTTCAGAGTTGATAAGTACCTAACGTGTAATATTAGAGAGATTTTGCATTTTTACGTAGTATTCAGCACGTTTACGTATAAAGCCTCAGTAAAAGCTTTTTTTTTTTTTTTTTTTTTTTTTTTTTNTTTTTTTTTTTTATTTTTTTTTGCTTTCCTTTTAAGTTAATACTTTGAAGTTAATGCTTTCCTCTTTTTTTAAATTTTCCATGTTAATTTAATTTTTTATTCTGAATCCAGGGGTAATAATTAAAAAAAGTAAACACAATTGGTAGAATAGCTTTTGATTTAAAGTAGCACATTTCAAATATTATTTCACAAGAACTATTCAACCAATTTCGTTGAAATCTTGTATATTGCCAAGTAGAAAAATTATTTGATAAATGAAAAATTTGTATGTCTATAATTCAAAAATTTTCGACTATTATTAAATAAAATTATTAATGATAATAAATGATTGTAACAAATTATTTTTTTTATTCGTTTTATCTTTGGATGAACAAATTTAAAATTTTGTGCAAAAAATTTCGATTCGCTTAAAAAGTTGAGATATGGTGAAATACGCAAACAGTAAAATTAACATTAGGGGCCTAAATTTTCGACCTCTTTCCTGTCCAAACTGTTTGGACCAGGGCCATAATTCCTATATTGCAACTGACCGCATTATTATTATTATTTATTTTGCTCACTACACATTGGATGCAATAGCGATAAATAATCATATTAATAGTTATGCTCCAGAAAAAATAATTCCTCTTAAAATCAACCTTATACTAACATTTATTTTCTTCTTTTAGTTTCGAGCATTTATTTTATCATTCCTTAATTACTTAGATGATCTAATTTTTATGAAATGGCGCAACTCTAGTTGAGGTGTTTTCTCTCGCAAATAATTTAATTTTAAGTTGAGAATATTAGAAAAAAATTATCTATTGAAAAGCCATTATGAAAATTCTTTTAGTAATAATAATTATTTAAAATACTAAACATTTTCAGCAAGAATAATGTTTATTAGAATATTTTACATTTGTGGTGTGATTAAATTACGAACAATAAAACTAACAGTCGTCTGTCTGAAAAATGATGCCATTGTGCGGTAGGCATAAAACGAGCTGAAAATTCCAGCTCATTCACCCCCTCCCCTCCTACTTTCATTTCGTAAATTCCTGGAAGGAATCATAAAAATGCGGAAGCAGTTCGAAAACACGAGAAATAAAACCGAATTCCGATTGTCGAGGTCGTTCCGAAAAAGGCGAATTATTGCGTCAAGAAAACAAAAGAAAGTTGGGAAATTCTGAGTGGCATCGTCAAAAAGTGTGGTTCTCTTCATTTCCTTATTAAATAATGAAAACCACCTCCTTCGCTAGTTAGGCCTACCTTGAGAACATTCCATAAACAATGACCTTCTTTTACTTCCATTACTTTGGTGGCGTTGAGTGGCAACAGAACAGCATCCAATCCCAAGATGTTGAAATATTCAAATTCTTGGTTAGTGGAGAGAGTAATAAAGCCGTGAAAATAAGAAAAAAGATTCTTTTTAGAGTTTTTGTGGATACGATGTGGTAATTTACTTGCAGGATGCCAACAAAATATGTAAGGTTTCATATGATATTTCACTGAAATTTCTCTGAGAAGGCCGCCATGTTTTGTTTTACCTTTAGTGTCGCACTTTTTACCCACAATTAACATTCCGTGAAATATATTTACATTAAATCTTATAACTTCAAATAATACAGGATAATTGTTTTTTTTTTTTTAAATAAATAAATAAAAGTTCGCTAGGTTTCGTATTTCTTAAAATATTTAGAGAAAAAGGAGTATATGAAGAATGCTTCTTAGAAAAATATTTGACAATTTGAGAAATATTATATGTATTTATATAATAAGTATACATCGACATTTTAAATAGAACCCGAAACACGGTAAATTTTACCATATTTTGGTAATTTTGACCATGCTTTTTCTCAGTGCGAGTTTCAACAAGCAGACAATTTTTAAATCACATCTTTTTTATAATTGGTCTCCCTGTGACCGGTATTAACTGTTAATTTTGCTTCATATAATCTAGTCGCGTAAGATTTTGTTCAGAATGTGCCTAAACATCATTTGGGCCTCCCAAAAAAAATCGATAAAAAAAATAAATAAAAATAGAATTTTTTTTTTATCAGCAACAAAATTTTTCGTTATCAGGAAAATTGAGGACGTTGTTTCTAACCTGATAATTGCCCCCCTTTGTAGATTTAAGGATGCATTCAAATGATGTTGTCCACCATAAAGTAATTTTAACTGTTAAGTTAAAACGATTAGTGTAATAAATGAATTTAGATAACTGTGTATAAAAATATTTATGATTGAAAAAGTTCTTTTTTTTTGTGGCCAAAATGTCTAATATATCCGCAATTATTCGGATAAGACTTTGCAGGTTTTTCCCAACACCTGCCAAAGAAAAGCAGGTGACTTTCGTAACTGAGCTTCTAACCTACCACCCGCAGAACTGACTATTTCTTTCGATATCTTCTAGATAACGAATTCGGAGATCTTTCCAAAAGATACTCTGTTTTTAGATTTATGGTAGAAAGAAAACAGACAGGATCTTTTGTTTTCAAACAACGGTTCAACACCGCATTATTCCCAAATCGTGATTCGCTGTTACGCCGTTACCATAGCATTTAATTGGTGATTCCGGTGCTTTATAACAGCGTGAAGCATCCGATATCCTTAGATTTAAAATTTTATAGTAACTGGTATTTCATGAACAAATCATGCGAAATGGTATATCTTGAGTTTAAACTTGTGATTTGAATATTTCAGTTTGAATTATTCCATTTGATTTTTTTTCTTTCTCAATTTGTGTTGAATTAACAACGAAATTATTCTCAGTTAATTTCATATCCTTTATGCGATTTTCTGAGGCATTTTAGCAGGAAAAAATAACATCATTTAAAAGCGAGCCACTTAATAATCATTTAAGTTGATTTTATAATATAAATTAAAATGCAAACAATCTCTATATATTTTTTTAATAAAATATCCATCAAAACTCGGGAAAATATTTATATAAGTAGTTATCAAGTTTAAATTATAAATTTCTAGTTTTTTAAGTACAATTAAAGTAAAAAGCACTCTCAATCAATTGAAATTGAGTAAAACAATTATAAAAAAAACTACATATCAATAGGTCTTTTTGTATTCCTGAGGCGTTGAGGGTTTCACTCTAAGTTTAAACCCCCGAGGTAAATGTTCGTAATGTGATGATACAGTTTAATAGATTCTGTTATTCTGGAACAAGGTTGAACTAGATCATAACTTTGGTGTCTTAAAAACGCTAGTGCTAATAATTTTTCTTAAAACTTAGATCCAGTTTGTAAATTAAATTCGTTAATCGTTAAAAGGTTATTTGATTTCAAAAGAACGAATTAAACTAATTTGTTTTAGAGAATTAATTATCATTGCTTTGTATTATGTTTTCTTATAGCAGATTTAATTTAATTTCTTAATCTGAATTTTATCGAGACTTTATGTGAACTGTCAATCTCGTTAATTTGAAAAATATTCAAAACAAATCTGTTGTTTTTATAAAAAGAGTTTTTTTTTTTTTTTTTTTTTTTTAATAAGTGTCAACAATATAAATCAAATGACCGGGATATTTCCGTCGTTTCTGCTTTTTTTTAATTGATCTTGTTGTACTGGTTTTTATTACTTTTATTAGCCTGAAATTTTATGATTCTTACAATGTAAGCAATAAAGAATAGTTTAGTAAATATTCATAAATTCGATACCTGCAAATGACGTCATTGTGTGTATCGATCCTGATTGGCTGATTCACCAGTAATATTTTTTGTTTACTTAATGTTACATTTTTGTCTAAAGAATTTCCAAAAAATCAAACCATTTTTTTTTTTCGTTTACAGAGAAATAGTATTTAACTTTTAACTAACCGAAGTCGAACTCGGGCAAATTTTTCTTTCCCTTCGTCTCCACAGCATTTTTGTGAATTTAAGAACATGAAAACTAAAAATTATAACAACCCCCATGAAATCTGCTAACAGAAAACATTTTTCATAAATAACCGACTTATTCAATGGACAGGCAGAAAAAAATATTAAGCTCTACACATGCTAATTGTAGCCTTCTTGTAAAAAAACCTAATTGGGTATAATATGAAAAAAACACAACTACTTCGATTTAGTAGGAACAACATATGACGCAATGCTAAACGAATGGAATTTAGTTGTTGTTTATTTAGTTATTGTTATTAGTAGTTGTTGTTATTTGTTTTAGTTGTTGTTGTTTATTTAGTTGTATTTCGTTTCAATAACTTTTCTTTATAATGCAATAAAATCTGGCGAGCAGCTATTTAAACGATCGAACACTTCGTTTGTTTATTTGTGGCTTGAAGTTAGGCTCGCAGAAAATGCCGTTCATGGGTTAAATTTAGTAGGAACAACACAACCTGTGACGTAGGCTATATTATACCCAATTCAGTGCTTTTTCTGTGTCGTAACTTTTCCGTGAATTTATTCATTTTTTTTTTCAAATTCAAGTTAACCGAAAGATATCACTTCAGCTCAAGCGAAATATACATTTGACAAAACCTCGATTCAGTTGTACAAATCCTATTATATTTTAACTTCTTACCCAATTTGTAATTCTTCCTCTAACAAATCCTGCTATAACGCGCAATTTGTGAGGCGGAATTCTTGATTCTTTTACTTCGTGATATTCGAATTAGCCATAATATCCCCCCCCCCTCTTCCCAACTGCTTAATCCTAAAAGCAGACGACTCTTATTAGGTAGGAAGATTTATTTATTCTACGATATTAATTTAGTCAGCCATCTTTAAGTGTAGATTTAATTCTCAGATCCCACGAAAGGAGGGCGTGATGGGGAGATTTCATTTTTTCGTCAATTTACGTCAAATTTACATGCCCGTCTGCCCTTTTTGGGCAGCTGTAAGGGCGTTAATATGGATCCAAGGCCCTGTGGGGTCTGTTTGTTTAAAAGAATCGTTATGTAGGAGGTGCGTCCCTGCAAACGGAAATACACATAATAAATCTTAGAGAATTAATTTGGCACTAATTCGATAATTGTGATTTTTCACTACTCTCTACCTTTTATTTCAGAACAGAGGTAATTCTTCAATCCTCAGCGACCATTATTTTTCATTCGCGGCTCTGTCTGTGCGAAAGGGACGTTATTTAATCTTAGGAGGACAGGAACAAGACCACATAGTGGTCTAGAACAGTGGTTCTTAACCTTTTTAAGCCGCGACCCAAATTTGAGAAATATGTTCATGTCGCGACCAAACAAAAGTCAAAATTTTTTCATTGCTTTATTTTAGATCATATTTTTAAAAAATCTTCAATCCTACGATGATGATTTTTTTTAACTTATAAATTTTTTATTTATTTTTTTAATAATAAAGATAAACAAAAGTACTTTTCGATCCAAGGAAAATTTAATTAATAATCAAGTGTTTTTAATAATTTTTATTGACCAAATTAAAATATATTTATAACTTTTTGAAAATAATTGACATTTTAACTTATTCCAAAAAAAAAAGAAATATCAATACATATGTTAAGTCTTTTAAATTTTAAATGCAAGTCATACAGTTTTAATGAGAACCTTGTGCTTGAATACATTTTGAAAGATCTTCAAACCTCGGTTGAATGCTTGTCAAGGAGCACCTTATATCTATTTCAGGATTTAACTTGTTCCGGTAATTGTTTTTGATTACACACAGAGCCGAAAAACCAGCCTCACACATATATGTTGTTGAAAAGGGCAATAATACTTTTAGGGCTTCTTTAACAATTATTGGCTTTTCGGTTTTTAATTTTAACCAGAAAGCACATAAAGATTCAGTGTTTTTGTAGAAATTGTATCGAAGTGCTTGGTCACTTTGTATTTCTATTAATTGTTCTTGAAATTGATTAATATTAACAAATTCCTCATGCAAATCACTTACATCAAAATTAAATGGCATTCGAACCCAATTATATTTGAAAACATCGTCTGCAGGGAAATATCGATCAAAGTCTGCTATTAGTTTTTCTAAATGATTAATAATAATTTTCTGTATTTCAAAATCTGTGATATCAATATTATTGTCTTCAACAAGTAAATTAAGAGTCGGGAATGAAGCAAGTTTCTTTACTTCAACCTTATTTCTCCATAATTTGAGTTTATTTTTAAAACATGTAATTTTTTCAGTTAATTCAATAATAGTATGATTACGTCCTTGCATAGACGTATTTAGATTATTTATTTCAAATAAAATATCTGACAAATAAGCAACTTGAGTAATCCACTTCAACTCGGAGAATTTAGATGCTAATGGGTGTTTCTTTTCTCTCAAAAATAATTCGACTTCTGTCCGTAATGATAATACTCTTTGAACAACTTTGCCCCGGGACAGCCATCTAACTTCAGAATAATATAATAAATGTTCGTATTCTGCACCAGATTCGAAACACAGTTCGCGGAAAATTCTACAGTTAAGAGCTCTTGATTTGATAAAATTGACTACCGCAACAATTTCATCCAAAACGATACATAATTCGGGTGATAATTTTTTTGAAGCAAGATTTTGTCTATGTAACAAACAATGAATCGATATAATTTGTGGATTCATTTGTTTTGCTCTTGTCGAAAATCCCTTTTGAGATGCTGTCATGGCAGCTGCACCGTCGGTGCAAATACTGAAACACTGATTCCAATTTAATCCTTCTTCTTTAAAAAACGAATCGACCATAAGAAAAATATCTTCACCTCTAGTTGTTGTTGACATTGGTTTGCAAAATAAAATGTCCTCCTGTATATCTGTTAAACCTGGATACCGCACGTAAACCATGAGTTGAGCATCTTTACTTACATCTGTCGTTTCATCCAGTTGAATACTAAATAAACCACCAATTTTTATAGCAGAAATAAGTTAATTCTTAATATCAAATGACATATCATTAATTCGTAAACGAATTGTATCATTTGATAATGGTATCTTTTGTAATTTCTTTGAACTTTCATCTCCGCACATGATATGTGCCATGTCAATGGCAGCAGGTTTTATAAGTTTTTCAGCAAATATTATGGGGTTTCTTTTGTCTTGCAATATGCCAAGCCACATGAAAAGAAGCAAGTGTAGCTTGTTTGGCAGAATTTATAAAACCACTACTACTTGGTGCATCCAAACGCTGTTGGTATTACTAATTATTTGGTGTACTACTAACTTTTTTGGTTCGACTCAGCGCGACCCAAGAAATATGCTTCGCGACCCAATTTTGGGTCGCGACCCATAGGTTAAGAACCGCTGGTCTAGAACAGTGGTTAAATGGTGTTCGCGGAACCCGAAGGTTCCGTGGAAAGGCAACAGGGGTTCCGAGAGTTGAAACTTTTTTCTTTTTAACCGTTTAGGATTTTTGAACCCTTTAGTTATATTTATATCCGACTAATTTTTCCATTATTCTCGTTAAATTATGAAATTTTTTAACTAAATGCTTGTGAAGGGACAAAAGCAAAATTAAAAAATGTGTATATACAGTAGGGAACCGATTATCCGGAACGATCGGGACCATCGCTATTCCGGATAACTGATTTTTCCGGTTTTCTGAATTGCTACAAAAAGCCGTTTTTTTATTGTTAAATCCAACTAAAAAAAACATTTTTTTTTGGAAATAATCTTAAAAAGAGGAAAAAACGATGAAGTAATACACTAATGATTATTTCCAAAATGATGGTAAGGTGAACATCTTTCAAAAAAGAAAGAAAAATCCTAAAATCTTATGAGGAAAAAAAAACAATTTAAAAATGGCGGGAAAATTTATCGAATTTCGTTCCGGTTTTTTGGTTTTCTGATTTCCGGATTACGGGTTCTGTACTGTATTTATATTGATAGGACCAGCGGTCGGAGGTAATGCACTACAAGTAGTGTAACTACTGTAGCTGCTACTTTTTTTCGTAGTTTGTAGTGTAGTGTGCTACTTTTTTGAAAGAAGTAGTGTAGTGATTAGTGCGATACAAAAAACTAGTAGTTTGTAGTGATTCCTGTCAACTACTTTTAACGTTAGCTTAGAATAGTTAAATGCAACTCATTTTTCGATTTTGATGGGCAGAAATCTTCGCGGGTTCGGATGCAATGAAAATGACCCTACCGCTGCAGCTGAGCGTTGCTAGAAATTGCGTATAACTAATATATAAACTAAGCATTACGAAAAATAGATAATAATTAATTAATCTCCCATTTTCACTTACGAATGCAGACTCGTGAAATGTTATTTCAAAAGATGGGAGCGTATATTTGATGTACTGTTTCGATGTTTAGAGGAAATGAAAGAGTATTAAACAATTAAAAAATTTTAAAAATTTGATAATTTTGCATTTTTTAATTAAAATATACAGCTGTCAAATAAGTTTAAATGAACAAATTCTAAAAAAATGTTTTGAAATAACAAACTGGCTCATTTAAACATAAATAAATAATTCTTAATTTATTCCCGTACATTTAATGTAAGTCAATTTCTCATTCAAAACCATTTTGAACAAAAGTGTAAATTAAAGTGTTCTCCAGCAAAGTTCGTCTCCTTTAAGTAGTTAATAAATTCCAAAGTAGTTTGTAGTCACCACAATTAAAAATAGTAGTTAACTACATTTGTAACAAAGTAGTTGTAGTAAACTATAAAAATGATGTAGTTTTCCGACCACTGGATAGATTCCGACCACTTATATAAAAAGTACATGCATTTATGAAGAACTAGCACTAGATATAATAATAACGAATACAAATAACCAAATTCAACAACGAAGAAATATGTTTCTCTAATTACCATTTTCAATAATTTTTTCTCTCCAACGAAATCCACATTTTAGTTTAAGCAAACATTGAAATCAAATTGGAACTAGGCTAGATTCCGTTCCAGACCTGTAAATTCTAATGTTTGACATAAAATCCAATTTAGTGATTGGTATTGGTAAGACGATACAATGAAAAAATTTTATTCTTCATTCATTCATTAAATATTTTCAAATTAATTATATAGATTTCAATCATTAAATGTTTTTAAAATAATAAATAAAATTTAAAGCATTCAATATTTTTAAAATTATTAAAAAAATTTTAATATTTAAATATTTTTAAAATAATTAATAGTATTTCATTGATCAACATGCTCGCGGTTGAGAGTGAAATTTATTTAAGTCTAAGGATTCCGCCAAATGTAGGTCGATCATTTAGAGTCGATCATTTAGGGTTGATCATTTGAGTCGAAAAAAATCGGGAATTGCTGATTTAGAAGTTTTGAGTAGTATTAGAGTTAAAGAAAATAATCAGAATTCGAAGTTTGCGTCTGAATAATTTGCCTAACTCCAGTTAGATGAAAGTCAGGTTCATGTACTAGTTTATTTTTTTTTGTGTTGATCAAGGATAATGAGTTTTATAATTTCTCATCATAAATATTTTTATATTAATTAAGAAAATCCATTATGTGTATGAATTGTTGTTTTAAGAATGTGGATGAAGAATTATATTGCGAACCATAATTTTCACAGCCAGTTGTTCTTTTTATCACATTCCATTCGTAAGGTCAAACGCATTATCTCGGTCTAAATCATCCCGGAATGTTTTTTACCATATTTCGCTTAAACTCAGAAGAAAAAAAATTTAAAGAAAAAAAAAGAACAATAATTGTACACGTGATTTAACACGGAATGTCCGCCGGTTTTATTCCAAGTTCGAACTTTTTTATTTTCATGGCAACCTCGAAGTGGTTTTTCTTCTGAACGAGCAAGGTTGACCCTCGTAAAAACCGCGAGCAGAAGAATCAAAAATATCCAGACAGATGATATATTTTCATTGATAAAAAAGGAAGTGTGTAGTAATAATACGTTCATTCATATTTAGCAAAGATGAACGGTTGTAAGAAAGAATTTTGAGGTCACGGGCAGCACTCTTCTGATTGGCTAAGAAAGGGTTGACGCTGTCTTCTCACATTCCTTTTAACAAGCCGGAAGACATTTGATGAAGGGAGGCTGAGGGGGGGGGGAGATGTGACATTGCTATTGTGTTTCTCTCAACCTCAGTTACTGTTTTATTTGTTTATTTAAAAATTAATTTTATTAGGAAATTTACTCACACTTGGTTTAAGAAGGAGGCTTTTTGAAGCTTAGAGGCCATACAGGTCGAATTTTTAGAAAAATGTGTCTTTTTACTTTCAATTTCATTTTAATAAAATAAGAGAATAATTTTAATTACTTTGTAGATTATTGTAGGTTGTTGATTTAGTTTTTACCTCAAATGCTTATTGCGCTTTTTCTGTACAGGGAATTAATTTTTATTTATTTTAATAAGATATTGATTTTTTATTTTTTCAAGTCCATGTTGTACCACTTATCGGTAACTTATTTTTTGAGAAAAATTCAAACTTAGTATTCTAATTATTGTTGTAAGCTTAAGCATTAAGAAAGGTTATTTAGGAACGCTTACTTACAACTGTCTTTTCTTTGAAGCTTGTTTAAAAATAAAAGTTATTTTTGATTATAATTTTCGTCAAGCTTGATAATAGGATCTTTTTTTTTATCACGTTACGAATTGTTATTACTCACAATTTTATTTTTAATTCATGTAGAATTTTCAGTCATTTCATCGGTATATTTGTGAATTTTGATTCATTGTTTTTTTTAAAATCAATTTTCTTCTAAATAACAATAATATGTATTATAAAAATTGCAAAACATTATTTTAAATAACTATTCTTGTAAGAGAGAACAAATCGAGAGCGGTAATTTAGAAAAATTTGCTTACAACTAGTCTTGTTCTTGAAACACGCTAAGAAGGAACTGTTATCTTTGATTATTTACATCAAGTTTGATAATTGAATCCTTTTTGAGGACATTACAAATCGATATTTTTTTTTATTTTATGTATTTTCATTCATTCTAATTTATGTAATAAAATTTCTTATTAATTATTTTTTAAGGTATCCGACTAGTTTCGACAACTATTTTTTTTTTTTAAATATTAGTATAAAATGTTAAAACGCTAGTTTATTTGCTTTATTATGTGTATAAGCTTATAAAAATAGCAAAAGCAATTATCATTATTATAATTTTCTTGTTATACGACCATTTTTACTTAAAAATGAGCCATTTTTTTTGCATATATGCTTAACACTGTAAAAATATTTCTGTCACCAGAAACAAAAAAACCTTTGAGGATTTGACTTTTAGAGCTATTAACTATGTTTTGAACTATTATCTTAAAAACAAGTGCATACACTATTGAGTTAGGGATCAAAGTAGTAAAAAAGCAAATTTTTAAGAATTTACACACTTGGCTTTGCCGAAAACATGCCTAAAAAATGGAATTCTATTTGTTTCTCTTAAGTCTGTTGTTCAAAACGTGTGCTATAATCATAAACACTCATAAAAAAATTTTAGCCAATTATTTTTAAAACAACATGAGATATCGTGTTTAAAGAGGTGCAAAATGGGAAAAAAACTTGATTTTGTGATTTTGAGGTAAACACACTTCAAGACTTAAAATCACTAGCCTATCCACTGTTATCACCTTGCACAAAAACTGTTATAACTTTTTAAATAATTAGAGTAAAAACAAAAGTAAAATTTTTTTAGAAAACTAAGAGTACAGGGATTCTAAATGTATAATAAACTCAATTTCAAAAATTTTGCCTAAAATCGTGTTTCTATGCTAGTAAGATACCTTAAAAAAACAATTTTGTACTAATTGTCAATATAACATCGATTATAAGAGAAAAACAAAATCTGTGCATTCTCTATCTATGTCACTATTGTCACAGAACTAATCAAGAGCGACAATTCAGAAATGTTTACGAGCATAATTGTCACTTCTACTGTTATCCGTGGTTAATGTTTTCGTTAAGTTCAGTAATTTTACTCTTCTTGTGCAAAATGATACTGTTTAACAAACATTGCTTTTTTTATAGTATTTTCAATAAAGAGCTTTCAATATTCATTGTACATACATTTTCATTAATTTCAACAATAATTTATACAAATTTTAATTGCTTTAATCAATTTTAAACCAACTGTCAATATTTAAATATTTTAAAATATAAAACGTGTATTCTAAATAACTAATGTTTCAAGAGCGAGAATTTAGAAATGATTGCTTACACAATTGTCTCTTCTTTGAAACATTGTAGATGTTATCGCTCTCATCAAGTTTAACAAGTCAATTATTATTAATATTTTTTTTAACCATTACAAATGAATACAAACGCCCATATTTTTTTAAATTATTTTTTGTCAAATGAAGTTTTTTAATGTAAGGTGTAAAAGCGTTTTCAATCATTAATTTATTGAAGTTTTAGGGCAGTTTTTTTTAATAAATTTTGTACCATGTTTCCATCTATTATAACAAAAAGGCAGAGAAGTGCATTCTAAATAACGAATGTTTCAAAAGCGGCAATTTAGAAATGCTTATTTGCAGAACTCCCAGAACTTGTTTGAAAGGAACTGTTACCTGTGATTACTATTTTTGTCAAATTTTATAACTTGACTAACATAACATTTCAAATTTTATTATTACTTTGTTAAGCCTAATCTAACATAGATTTCGTACAATTTTCAAATTTTAAATTTAATAAAGTTATACACAAACACTTTCTGTTGTTAAAATTTAATTTGAATTTTATACAATCATTTTTTGCAAATTGTCCAAACTAAAATAAAAAGTATAACAGATGCTTGTACAGAGGCAAATAAAGAAATTAGAAAGAAAGAATGAATTTTCAGATGATAATATTAAAATAAAATCTTTTCATTCTAAGGGAAATAACAGAATAGCAATTTATGGTGTTCTGTTATGTTCTTAATAAATCTTCTACAAATTAAATTCATTAGAATACCTTTACTGGTACTTAGCAGACAAATAAAACAATACCTAGCGAAATAAACTTTTTTTTTTCAGTAACAAATTAAAAGAAAATATGGAAATCATTTTTATTTTTCATAAATGAAGATAGAAAAATGCTCTTTTCATGCTATTATTAATTTTTACTTGTTCAGAGTTTTCTGTTCTAACAATTTTTTCTCCATTTGTTGTCTTTCTGCAGTTACTGTGTTAATCTGTAGAACTCGCTGTTGTGCTGGTAATTTTGGGTTTATAAAGCAACAAAATGTAAATTTTGTTTCTGGGGTTTTCAAAAATTAAAACAAAAAGTCAAATTTATTAAAATAAACTTCATTTATATTTTTTTAAAAGAAAGAAGAACAATATAAACTGGTGGCATACAATTAGAATAAGGACTTTCCGTCAGAACAAGTAATAAGAAAAGACGGTTATTTTTCATAAATAAGAAATTTTTTTCCCTCTTTTGTTGTCTTTTTTTTTCTTTTTTGAAAATAAGAATCTGCAGTTGCAGTGGTAATCAGTATCGTCCGTTGCTGTGCTGGGAGTTTTCCAATACTGGGTTTATAAAGCCACAGACAAATTTAAATTTTTTAAGATAGAACTGTTGCTTGACTCTGTAAATTTTGTTACTGGGGTCATCGAAAAATAACACAAAAAATCAGATTTATTGAAATAAACTTCATTTATTATTTTTTAAAAGAAAGAAGAACAGTAAAAACTGGCGGCATACAGTTTCCCACCAGAACAAGCATTAAAATAAGACGGTTATTTTTCATAAATGAAGATAGAAAATTTTTTCCCTCCCTTTGTAGACGTAGACCATACTCTGCTATCAATTTTTTCCTCCATTTGTTGCTCTTTTTTTTTTTTTTTTTTTTTTTTTAACCTTTTTTTAAAAACGTTCTACAGTTGCTACGTAATTTTGCAACACTTGTTACTGTGCTGGGAGTTTTCCATGACTAGATTTATGATGTCATAGACAAATTTCAGTTTTTTAAGATAGAGCTGAAGATAGACTCAGTAAATTTTGCTACTGGGGTCATCCAAAGAATAAAAATAAAATAAAAAATCAGATTTAATAAAATAAACTTCATCTATATTTTTTTTAAAGAAAAGAGAACAATAAAAACTGGTGGCATACAATTAGAATAAGGGTTTCCCATCAGAACAAGCAATAAGAAAAGACGATTATGCAAATTCACTCATTAACAAACTCAGTACATATTCTTTTACGAAGGGAATGAAAATAAGAAGACACGCATTCGATTTCTGCCACTTCCAATTTCTTCTTGAAGACTTCCCCCTCGTTCTATAGAGTGTTCTTCTTCTCAATGATAATTTCATTAACGGAAGATCCGTTCATTAAAAGGAATGTCCGCTCATCAAATAGAATTGCAATAGAATATATAATATATATCCCAAACGATTTTCTTTACTTGTTTGTTTGCTTCTAAATCAAAGTTTGAAGTCAGTTGCCTTTAAAGCCATTTTCAAATAATGTCAATTCTCAATTTCTTTTATTTTGCATTTCGAACAAAATCTTGCCAATCCAATTAATTTTTAAAGAATAAAAAAATAATAATAACATTTAATATTGAATTCTTTATTTGAATGCGAGATGTTAATTAAAAAATACTTTTTTTTATTTACTTATTTTGCATTCCTTATCGAATTTCATTACGAATGTTTGGTATTAACTTTTTGTTCCGAGATAAGTATATCCGCAGAGAGTTTAAGCATATTGAATAATTCATTTCGATTAAATAGATACGTGTTTTATATTCAATTCCAATACAAATGAAAACTGACAAATTGAATTTGCTAAATGTAGTGTTGAATTGCTTGATTATTTTCATCGACATAGATTCAAGAACTGCTCTTTTTATGCTTATTTTAAATGCATTCACTTTTGGTAAAGTAAAAATTGAAATGGTGTTTTGTACTAAATGACTGAGCTAGAAATGCAGCACAGTTAACAGTGAAAAAAATATTAAATAAAATTTAAATCGGATAGTTTTAAATCCAACAATCATAAAATTTCAACTTTAAATAATAAATAAAATTGGAAAATTGTGATTTTTTGAATAATATAATTATTTAAGGCTGTTTTCGAAGGATCCGTCGTAATATGAAATGGTGCGTTTTTGCGAATAATATGCTGTTTTTTAAAACTGCTGTGAGTTTGCAATTGTTACTCATGACCGTTAGGTCAAATTTAGCCTATCTAAAGCCAGAGCTGTCTCTGCTTATTTTGAAAATGGCACAAAACGTCAATATGGAGAAAAGCCACAGCTTTGCAAAATTGTAAAACGTTTTTGGTCTAATTTTTAATACTTAAAAACTTACTTCCAATGCTGCATTAGCTGGACTCATAAAAATTTACAAAAACTGAGGTGATTTGGATAATTTTCCTCTAGGTGGAAAAATGTCGCCAAATTGGCGATTTTTGAGAAAATTTAATAACCTTAAAAACATTTAAATTATTTGTCTGTTCTAAAGCCCAGATAATTCTTTACCTCAAGATGATATAGTATATAATTTAAGATCATCGCATTGCTTTGAGTGTAAGGCTTAGGCTTTTTTTAATTTTCCATGACGATAGAGCTTCGAAAAACAGAGTTAACAAGGACGGTACCCTAAGTAAGAATTGTGAATCAAGCCGAATTATTTTATAAATTATTATTATTAATATTTTGTTTGCTTATGAATTAATATATTTAAACCATTTTGTTCATTGGTTGCGGATGACAAAAAGTATTGAAAATATAAGTTAGGACAAAAAAAATTATTAAGAATCGTAAAAAGTTCGCCAAACGTACGATGAGTAGTATAGTTTGAAGAACCCCGTTTAAGATGTTCGTAAACGTTCGTATTGAATAAACTAAATTGTTACGAAAAAAGAGTACTTGAAAAATGCTAAGATATGCATGACGCTTATTTGCGAATTATATATCATTATGACTGCTACATCAAGTGTAACCTGTCTTTAGCCAACGTTCTATGCTTATTTTGATAATATCGCAAACGTCAATATGGTGAAAAGCCACAGTTTTAAGGAAATGAAAAGCGTTTGTGGTCTAATTTATTAATGTTCAAAAACTTACTCCAATGCTACATTATCTGGGCTCATAAAATTTTTTAAAAATTGAGACTGAAGCATTGATTTTGATATTTTTAATCTACGAAGAAAAATGTCGCCAAATTGTTGATTTTTAAAAAAAGCTTAATAGTTTTTTAAATATTCAAGTTATTTGTCTGTTCTAAGCATCAGATTTATCTTCATGGTACGATGGCATTTATTGTTTCAAATTATAGCTTTGACCAAAGTGTAAGGTACTTCGAAGCTCTGTCGCCAAGGAAAATAAAAATAAAAAACCATTGTTAAAGATTCTTACACATGAAGCAATGTGATGATTTTAAACTATATAATCTTGCCATGAAGAATTCGATTTTGGAAATCTATTGAAGACGAGTATAAATTTAATAAAGCAAAACAACGCGAATAAAGCACAAAGAGGGGCGCGAAAACGGAATGGAATATTAATTCATTAGTCGAAAATTTCAAGGAGCTGTTTGTGTGTGTGTGTTTTTACAATGAGGAAGGTTCTTGTTTATAGAACCGAAACTACATTATGTCTACCATTCTGTCTTTATTTGTGCTTTGTTTAGATTATTTTGCTTTGTTTGTACGTAGCGTAAAATATAATCTATCTTCATTTGTATAACATAACCACCAGAACTTTTTCTTTTTTAATTTTATAGAAAACTCAAACCAAAATTTACAAGAAAGAATTAAAATTATCTCATCTGAAGCATGCTGTCCCGAATTTTAGAAATAGGCTTATAAATGTACAATACTGAACAATCAAAATTTTTTCTAAAAAAAAATGCAAAATGTCTTTTGTGTTGAAAAATGGATCAGTCCAAATGATAATAAGCTCCTTTATTTTTACAGGTTAGATTAAGCAGATAACCACTGACCACCACTGAAGATTCCAAAGTAAAAGCGCATACCAAACAACACCAGGTAAGCCATAATTTATTTTTGCAGTTAAGAATTCATGTTTAAATTTTAAATTTTCTTATCCTCTTACTGGTTTTTCCTTCGAAATGATATGAGATGAAAATGTCTTTACAACCTATAATGAAAATAATTTTATTAATTGCTTTATTTCACGCAGCAATGAAGCATCTAAAAATAATCCTTGTTCAAATTTAATGTGAAATCGGTTTTAAAATTCTTTTTCTTCGTCTAGCTGTTGCCCGCGGGAATGTACTTTGATTGAAATTTTAACCATTTTCAATAAATGTCCGCGATATTCCCTAAGTTCTTTATGTAATGAATTTTAGTAATAACTTAAAATCTGTCCGGCAGCTATTAAATCAAACGAACCACCGTAAATATGGAGAGTTTTCTACACTAGGGTGCGCTGTAAGCTTTTTACTGACTATACTTCCGGGTTATTGTTTCCGGTGTATTTTGAAGCCATTTGGCTCACGCAGGGTTGCCACATGTGACTAAAATGCAAGTATTTGCGACTATTTTTGGTATGAGGGGACTATGGCAACTTTTTTTAACTAAAAGGACTAAAAAAGCAACTATTTTCAGGAAGAGGAGACCATTGGGAGACTTTTCTGTACTCCTAGCGATGTTTTTTTCAGCATAAATTGGGTTCAAAATCTGCGACCCACGATAGCTTTCGAACACACGGAACTTTTTTTGCTTAAAAAATAAAAAATGTTGAAAATTTTGATTTGCAAATTTGAGTCTTCACTTTTAAGTTCGTTCAATCTGCAGATGCCTTTGTAAGTCTATTTCGTTTCTCGGTCGCCTTTTTAATGGTTATTGTTTCGAAATTCCGCATGATTTAAAAAAAAATAAATTAATACAATATTACGATGCGTGAATTTCGAATTTGAGTAATCACTTTTCACAATATATATGTGTGTATATGTATATAATATGTATTTCCTAGATAAATTATTGATAAAAGGGAAAATTGTGCTAGAACATTAACGTTTATATAAAAATTATCATATTTGCCACCAACTTGACTAAATGGATCATGGTATATGACAATTAAGTCATTAACAAAATTTAGTCATATTTTTGATGAATTTTTGTTCTTATTTAGGCAACTATCTTCGTAGTTTTCGGCAACTATTTTTATGCTTTAGGCTACTAAAAACAACTATTTCGTCCATTTTTTGGGGGGCAACCCTGCAGCGTGATCCTTGTGTTCTGAACTCCCTTATGTTGTATTTCCTGCATACGTGTATTTGTTACCTGATTTATTATTTGAGTTTAGAAAGTAATCTTTATAAGAATCATGATTTGAAGACCTGTCATTTCAAAACGTGCGAATCATCATTTGAAAAAAAAAAAAAAAAAAAATCGTTATAAGACACTTTTTGCATTGCCAACATATCAATTTCGAAATTTAAACCTGAATGATAATTTGTAAAACGAACTTAATCTCGCTACTCGAACAATATGCTAACACTAACGTATGATGGTGCACGACTTGCAACAAGAACAGACAGTACTGAACAAGTAATAAGTGACCAAATCGGAACTGCCAAAAAAACGAGTTCTTTTCAAATTTAGCAACCATGTCACCTTTTTTAACAATACATCTATAAATAACTAAAGCAAATTTATTCTTAAAACTCACCAGAATTTCTTAATATCATTTATATCTTATAAAATACAGCGAATTTGAGCTCAAAAGTTATATAATTTATTTCTTTTATTAAAAACAAAATTATCTGCTTAAAAATATCGCCTTGCAGAATTAGCTGCAGTAAAGACCTGTTTAGACGATTCAATTTCTTGGACAGAGATTGATTGATATTGATGGAAACTTGTTTTGCTTTGAGCTTGAATCGTGTAAACAATCATCCAAGAACTTGGTCCAACTTCTTGGACGATAGTAGAGCATGTTCTTCTTTCTATCCAAGTTTTTTCTCCCTTAACCAATCAGCGTCTTAGGTTTTGTGACGTCGACAAGCAGGCAGCAAATTATGTCATTTTGTTGTCTGTTTTCATATATTTTAGTCCAAATAAATTGATCTGTTGCGGTTTATTTGTGTTATTATGACTTTATTTGAATTTATTTAGTAATTTTAAACTTATGTAAGTATTATTTTATAATGTTGAATATGAACAATGCGCATGCGCAAGTTTTTCTTTCAACGAATCAGTGACATTCAAGGACTTCGATAGTTGCAACGAATCATCCAATTTCTTGGACAGAGAAATCCGTCCAATTTCTCGGATTCAAGAAATTGAACCGTGTATACAGGCCTTAAGCCTCTTAAACAGAAATACAGCAGGTAAAGAGCTCGCGATGGTTACTGTTTACATTTATATTGAAAACACCATCCATGATTTCGGGACATTTCAGAATATTAGGCAGCAGAGGCATTAAAATTATTTCCATCTCTGTTGTGAGACAGAAATAGCACTTTTTTACTGCTAGTTTAATAAATTATAATTCTAAAACTAATGACCAAATATTAAATTTTTTTTTTAATACAACGTACTCCCTGTACATTTTCTACACACCTTCGTAAATTAATATTTCTAAGTCTCATAGTTTTACGCTGCAGAACAAAATGTTACGTAAATCACCCAAAGTCGTCACTTTTTTAACTATACATATATTTTTTTTTAATTTCACTTCTTGTTCCTGCTCTTGACGGACATCACTTCGAGACAAGTGGAAAGTCAAAGCACTGACCTCAAAGAATCTAGCTCGAAAGCTGTAAAGCACATTCTAGAAAAGGCCTTTTGTGAGGTTTTTGATTCACGAAAATTTTGCTGGTAACACTGTAATACCATTAACTCTTTGCTCTTAGGTAAAACCTCTTATTTTTGACAAATATATAAACACAAAAAAATTTTTTAGTTTTCCTTTTATAAGCAATCAGGTCATTAGAAAATTTGCAAGATAAAACGAATTCCTTCATAGGTTCTGCATACAACAGTTTTTATGCCTCTTTTTGACCAAAATTCTGGTCAAAATTTTTCTGCCCCTCAAAAGGTGAATGTGATCAGTTAATGCTCTTAATAGGGCAGGATAGCCTGGTTGGTAGGGCGCTGGACTCACGTTCGTGGGAACAGGAGTTTGAATCCAGCAAGCAGAAGACTCACCGTGTAGTAAATGGTGACTGGTGCACGTTAAATCTGTAGGATTACAAAGTCCCCCGTGTTGCCATAGCAAATTATACCTCTGGGGTACTGGATTAGAGATTGATCATTCTCTGGTTCAGGTCAAAATTTCGATCTGCGGATGAATGAAGGGGTCCACCTTATAAACGGGTGTGACCTATGGGTGCGGCAGATGACGAATTCTTGGCTATAGATAGCGGCATTGCATCCTCAATGCTTTAATGGCCTACAACAACAACAATACTTTTAATTGACTCAATGACATTACTTTTTAAATAAACCCAGCACATTGTTAACTAAAAGCTGTGTTGTGATTAAAATTTTAATTTTTGTTATTAATATTTCTAATTAAAATATATTCTTTCAAAGCTGTACTATTTTAAATTCTCAAAATGTCATGTTCTTTTCTCTCTTTAACGGTAAATACCACCAACTCGATTCACTTTTGTTACACAGCTACTTAAAAGTCTCGCCGAATGAATTGCGGAAAAATTCCACGTGGCACACGTCGAACATTCCATCATCCTGAATAATCCCCAAAAGTTCTTTCACTTCCAAATTTTACGTCACCATTTTTTTTTTTACCTTCAAAACCGCAGTGAAAGTACTTAAGGAACATCAGTCTTGCCACCTACCAGTTTTTATTTTTAGTTTACCTGACTTTCTTATTTTATTTATTCTTTCTTATTAACAGTGTTTGGTCTGTTTTTTTTTTTTATATTTAACTCATTCTCTCCTTTCTTCTATCCGTTTACATCCTGTCTCCACCTATTCCAAAGTAACTGCTGTATTTAGAAAATGGCGGTGTAGATCGAAAGGAGTCTGGGGCGACAGTTATTTTTGTTTATTTTTTATTTTACTATTTCTTTTTTAATTCTCGCTACAAGTTTGAGTTTTTAAACGTGTGATTCAGCGCATTTCGTTTGTCGTCTGCCTGTCGTGACTCAGTGTCTTTTACTGCACCATCTTTCATTTAGAATTTTCTAAAGCAGACATCCCTTTGCGTTTAAACTAGGAAGACGCGTGAATGAATATCAGGACTTACGAAGTTTACCCGTATGTCATTATTAACATTTTACTCCTTTGGCTCAAGCGGGTTTAACTATGGTTATATGGAATAATTATTATATGATAAAATAAATGTGTTGATGGCCAATCACATAACCCCGTTTTCTGGGATCACTCTTTTGTCCATCCTAGGAATGCCACGAAATTCCATTCTCGTTTAGAATCTACCACTACAAAATTCCAATTCACTAGTATATATCAGACATTTTAACTCCATTCTATGGTGGGGTACCTTTTCATAGATGAAAGTTGACATTATCAATAACAACTCACCACACAAGAAAATGTGGACAGCATACCTGCTGGTACCCCTCTCTCCAAATTTCCACGCCACAACCAGCTAGAGAGGATTTTCAGACACAGCAAATTTAACGTGCTTCTTGTCGGTTATTTAATCATGCCAGTTATTTAATCAGTTACCATGATCAAACTCATAACTTTCAACTCTCAACCAGCGGTATGCTTTGACTTGTTGTGCAATTAGAGCGCTTCTCCGATTATATTAATGTGGAACAGAGGGAAGAGTGATTTTTTTAATTAAGAGAGAAAATATATAAAATTTTATGAATAATACATGAAATACAGACTTAAAATACATAAAATATCACCTGAAATACGAAATCAATACTTGAAATGATTAAATGATGTTTAGAAAATCGTATGACAGTACAATCCGAAAAAACGAGCCGTCGCTTGGGCAAAACATTTTTCAGGGCTTTATAAATAAACATTCACATTCTATCTTTGCTAAGCCATCAAGGTAGCGTAGACGATAAAAGCGCAGCTCACTCTATTGGTAGTGATGAGGGGATCATCAGTTCGATCCGGGCAGACGATTTAACAACAAGCGTGCATACGCAGAAAAGTTCACGTTAAATTTGTCGTCATTGAAAGTCCTCTATCTGATTGTTTGGAGTGAGGGGTACCTGCTCAGGAACTATCCTCGTTATCTGGCCGGAGTTAAAATTACTTGGCTGTTGAAAGATAAAGCCCTGATAAACGGGGCTAAGTGTGAAGTCAATGCTTGTGGTCCTTTGATAGTTAGGTGACCGGTATGACTTTGTCAATTCACAGAAGAAAAATTACAAGAAAAAAAATACTAAAGCAAAATATCTCTGGTTAAAAAAAAAAACTCCCTCATAACAATCATATGAATTTATTCATCGATTTGGTTTGTGTTGTTGAACTCAAAATTTATTCAAATGTAATAAGATATTTTTAGAGAAAAAATATTTCAATTATGTACAAGGATTATTTTAAAGTTCACGAGACGGAATTTAAATTTTCTAGATTGTATATCTCTCCTATAATGGTATTTTCCTATAATAGTATTGTGTATGAATTCTAGGATTACAAAACTATCCTTAAATCATAGCCTTATTCAATTATATAAGGATTATTGTTAGTCAGCAATATTCCTTAAAAAAAAAAAAAGAAAAAAAGAAAGACTGACTTGGATAATCGCAGTGACACTTGAAACCTTATTGTATATCAATTAAGCTAAACACACGTAGTTAGAATGATCCACTTGACTTAAGAATGTCTATACACCATTATGATAAGGCATCATATGAGGGAGGGGGAGGCACTTCCGGTGGCTCCTAATAAGAGGGATTCTGGAAGTTTTTTTTTTTATTTCTCCTCATCCGGAGACGTCTTATCACTTGCGGTGCAAAGTCTGACAGGTTTATTGTGCAACCTCAAAAATACGTGAAATAAAAAATAAAAATTTTTTGTTCCGTTTCGGAAAACTTAGAGAAATAGAGGGGAAAGACTATAACCGGTATCTGATTTCTTTCGCACCATTGCATTGCCAGACAGGGGGTTTGGTTCGGATCACTAAAATTATTGATAATAGCGGGCGGACAAATTAGTTTTTATTGATAATAACCACCAAAACAATATAAACCAGAGGTGTGAAGTTGAAATCTTTATCTCCGGACTTTCTTGGGTAACACTATACTCCGTTGCAAATTAAGAAAAGGCCATTGTGATATAGGAACTAACTAATCATCTGTGACTGGACATAAATCAATTTTATTTCGTTATCAAAGTATACAAATATGCTTTCAAAACAATATAAAAGTTTCTAAAAGTCAAACACGTCTTTCAGAAATTTTAATTCGCGCTATCTTTTATGATATATATCATAGAATTATTAAAGGGTTATAGTTTCGTAGTCATATTGGAATCCGAGACTTGGTGACATATTTCGATTCATAAGAACATTCGTTCTTGAAAAAGAAACAACTATATGACGTTGCAAGAACATTGGATTTGATTGGACCACTGAAAATGGCGCATCTTATACTGACATGCTCTTAACAAATCAAAAGCGAGATTAAGAATTTTTTACTTCGTTTCGCTGTAGAAGAAAATCGTCTGCAAGAAGCAATATTTATTATTCTTTCATCAGTTTCTTTATATGCAAACAGAAAATCGTATATTTGTTACGATTTTTAGATATCATTTTTATTAATTCATATTACTTGAAATGATTGTTGTTGTTAATAAATGTAATTATTATTAATGAGAAAGAGAAAGCAAAAGAGCGAGGCTCTGTAATATCGTTTCAAGAGTTGGCGAAATTGATATTTGTTCGCGCTGGTAGATTGGCATCCATTTGGCGCACTTAGATGCAAATAGGTTCTCTTCATAAGAATCATAGTTTTTTCTTAGCTTGCAGCAGAGTATAGCTCTAACTCCCACTTCGTGCTCGGTGAAAAATATTCTGCCAAGATTACCGTAGTGTGTAATATAAACATTTCTGGTAAAAGAAAATGAGATTAATGAGATTAGACCACCTTTTTAAATAACTTTATCTCAAAATGTAGGGCAGAATTACATTATAATAATAATAAAAACAACAACAATTCTCAATTCTCTTAGTTTTAAACTCTTGAATTAGAAGCGTAATAATAGCAGTACAGGAAACTAATTTTAAATTAGGGATGCAAAAATATTCATAGAAAAACAATACTTTTTAGGATTTTTGTTAATTTTATGCTGATGACCACCAAAACAATAGGGGGGTAGACTATATTTGAGGGTGCCTCTTGATTCCCGCCAAGTTGCGATCGCGGTTGATAGCCAAGCTGAGTGATGTTGAAACCCAATAGCGATTCTGATTGGTTTAGATTTTAGCGTTGTTTTTAAATGTTCCACGGTATATGTAATTTCAGAGGTCCGTTAGTTCTACGCTGGATTCCGAATTACTTTTGCTTCTGGTCAATAAGATCGAAGGTATGTGGGCAGTCATAAAAAGGGACTTCAGAAAAAAATGTCACCGCCAGTCCGGTACCACAGACGCCATTTTCGATTCGTATTTCGACGAATTTATGTGGCGATGGAGGTACGCAGATTCTATCCATGATAAATTTAGACAGTATCTAACTGCTATTAGAGAATTCAGTGCACCTAAATCTGAGGATATTCAAGCTTAACGAAGAAGTGAGTTGTTTTTTTCCTTTTCTTTCTGTGGTTACTCCGTTAATTTCTGTTTCGATTCAAAATACATTTTATTGGGTTTATTAATTTTGCTTATATTGGGTTCATTGCAATTTTATAAAGTTTAGGCCGATGTTTTGTTGAAAATTTCCAATGTTTTATTGAAATATCATTATATTTTGTATTTTGGCAGCGATTCCTGTTACCACGGTGTTCCGAGCAAGCAGGAATGGCGCCAAACATAAGTCGCCAATTTCGCCAAGGGGCACCCTCAAGTATATTTTTACCCAATAGGGGATTGAATAAGGAAAAACTGGATCCTACCACGTGATTTTACTGCCAATAAAAATGCACGTACAGCAATAGAAAATTGCGACACCATCATTAGATTTTATATTTTGGTAAAATATTAAAACAATAATTCTAGTATATTTATTTTGCACGAATTATAAAACAATCTGCATAGTAAAATGACTGTTATTTACATACTTAATATCTGTCTTGAAATTCACACGTTTATTTTAAAATTCGAAAGCATCGGAAGAAAAGCACTGGAAAAAAACACCTCATTAAGTATTACTTAAATGTAATGTCCGTTCCATACCCGAATGTAATGTAATTAAATATTTTTTTGAAGGTCATTAGGTATTTTTTAAATAATTAATTATTATACGAAGTTTAATTTGAACTTGAATGAAAATAACTTTTAATACTTTATATATTTGTCATACGTATATAATTATAAATTTTTAATGTTATTATAAATAATGTATAAATTAAATCAAATAAAGATACTCTCGGAGCTTAATATTTTGATAAGTTAAAAATATATGTAAAAATAATAAAATATTTAATTTAATGGAATTTTTAAAAAAAATAATTAGTTGAAAAAGCATATTGTTATTAAAGCACACTAGAAAAGTGTATAATTATTGAAATTTAGAACTATTTTAGAATTGCTTAAGAATCCTTATTCATTTGTTTTAAATAGTATAAATTGAGTTTGAATGTTTAGAGACTGGCCTATTAAGTAGTTTTTAAAATAATTCTCGATTTAAGAAAAAAATTACCAAAGCAACAGCAATTAAAAAAAAAAAAAAAAANAAAAAAAAAAAAAAAAAAAAAAAAAAAAAAAAAAAAAAAAAAAAAAAAAAAAAAAAGAACTATTCGTTTTTTTTTCTTCTTTCATATTTATTTAATTATTTATTATTATTATTTTTTGGAAAAAGTTATTTTTACTTATTTTGAGAAGAAACTTATTTTTGCATCCTATATATATATATATACTATACTATCGAGTTGACAAAAATATTTTTTCTGGAATTTAATCTAAAAAAGAAGAGAGCTGATTTTTCAAAAATTGGTGGGTTCGGATTAAAGATATGTGATGCTGGCTACTTTTCTCTGAACTCATCGGTTTTTCATAGAAACAACACTCAGGAGGCAAAAAAAGGAGGGGGAAAAATTCCATTTCTATCCAAAAGACCAAAAGATTCCTGATTTATCTAAATGATGGGACTTGCGGACACGTAAAACGCTAGGAATTTTCAAAAGCTCCCCCACCCCCGATATTGTTGGCCCCTCCTTTGCTGATGCCGCAAGATTGTTGACATAGCTGCAGCATCGTTATCCGCTGGAAGGAGGCCTAGAAAAAGGGAGGGTGCACACCTTCAATTTCTCAATTCTTAGTGTTTTCACCATTTTCGCTCGAAAGAAAAATTTATTTGAACAGTAAATACTTTCCTAAATCCGATATTTTTTTATAATTTTTTTTCCTGTTTTATTAGTAAGTATTAAAAAAAGAGAGAAAAAACTTTTTTTTAGAACATTTCATTGTTTTCGTTTACACGAAACCCTTTTCCTTTACTAACAATTACAAAAAATTAAGAATTTTCTTAATTTTAAAAAATTTTGTTAATTTTAGAAAAATTGAGAAAACTCCTAATAAATATAAATTTTCTGCTTGTAATTTTATTATCAGTTTATAATTTATAGATATTTTTAAATACGACAAATGTACCATGCAAAAAAGAAAAAAAAAAAANAAAAAAAAAAAAAAAAAAAAAAAAAAAAAAAAAAAAGGACCACCCTGCATAACTTCTGATCTAATAATTGAATATTTAAGTTTTAGGACTCAATCTTTATGGTTCGAAGGGGTAATCTTAAATATGCTAATTAATTAGAACAGACGCAAAATTATACAGACACCAAAACATACTTTCTTTGAATTAGTAATTTATATAGGGGAGAGTCGGGTAGCCCCGCCCACTTATATTTCTGTATAATATTGAGTAATAATCAATATTTTTGCATGTTTCTATTGTTTTACCATCTAATTAAATAATGCAAAAAGAATAAACCAAAAAAGAATTGTTTAACTTAAAAAAATAGAAATTTAAGAAAGCATGTTTTTCAGCTCTCTTCAAAATGTGTCGGGTAGCCCCGCCCAGTTACAAAAATTATGTTTTTTGACTGTTTTTTCAGGTGTAAATGAAAGTGACCAATGTATTGACAATAGATAAACCTCATTATCAATTTTATCACAAAATCATTTTATTTATTACATATTTATATACTTTTAGTGAATTCTATCATTTAATAACAATCATTTATTAACAACAATATTTGTTGTTAAAAATGCATATAACATTCAAATTTGAAGCTATAAAGTAATAATCGTTGCAACCGTACATTTATCGACAAAATAAAAATTGGGTGGTGATACCCGACATTCATACCCGAAATCCAATTTTTTTGAAAATTTATAATTATTCGAACAATTTTTCACATATAAACTTTTCACATATAATTTTTCACATTTTTTTAGTATTTTAATATAACAATTAATGTCCGATGGCCCATTGATTTCAAAAATACTCTATACATATGAAATTGACTGTGGGCGGGGCTACCCGACTCTCCCCTATATATNTATATATATATATATGCATATTGTATGGGTTGACAAGTTTTTGCATCATTTTAAAAAATTAAAATTTACTTTTAAGTGGCAAAACAAAAACAAATTGAACGAAGTTAGTTGAATAGTTTTTGAGAAATCAAATTTATAGTGGTCATATATTTAAAATTTGATTTTTCAGGATTTATTCTATAAATTTCGCTTAAATTTTATATATTGCCGTATAAAATTAAATTCTTTAAAATGATGTAAAAACTTGTATTCCTTTCAATTAAATTTTTTTTTAAAATTTCTTTTTCTTATTTTATATTATTTTATTAAATAAAATAATAAACAATAATGCATAATTAATAAAAAATTTTGTGTGTGCAATTAGCTTTGAATAAACGAATTTTATGAAACACGAAATTTTTTTTCATGATTCATAAAAGCACCGGAAAAGAGCACCAGAAATAGAGCTCCAGAAAAAAGCATTGAAAAAATACTGGAATAAAAGCACTAGAAAAGAGTTAACGGAGAAAACGGAATCATTAAGTTTTAATGTGATAAATTTTAAAAAAAATTACGATTGTTTAATGACATATGAATTTAATAACCGAATAATGTTCATGATATGACCTTACGATCGACATACGTGAATTTTTAGATTTTTGATTTAAAGTAAGGATCGAGGTAAGAGTGAAAAAATAATAAAATTGATTATTTAAAAAATTATTGCTTTTAAAAAGAGCAAGTATAAAAAATTGAAGTAATTTTAACCAAAAAATATAATCTGAATTAAATAATCTTTATAGCATTTCTTATTTTACTTAATGTCGAGAGCAAGTATTAATTTGCAATTAACAAGAGAACTAAAAAAATTTGTTTCAATCACAAGTTTTTTTTAAATAACTTTTTAGAATTTTTTTTGGTTTACTATTCAAGTCTACTTTGAGTAAAATAGACTTGTAAAATAAATTTTCATATATAGTTATTTTGAATCGATATTATTAGAACAAATCAACGCTTGCGTTAACAAATAAATATGCAAAAAATTGTAAGTTTTCCATTGTACAAGCATTTATTAAAATTATTTATGAAAGTATGGAAAAAGATTACAAAAAAATTCCATACTTAAACAAAATTAATATAATTAACCTAATTCAGCAACGATATGCATTTTCTGTTGCTCTTTTTACGGGGTGCTTTTCTCCAGTACTTTTTCAGTACCCTTTCTTTTTTTCAGAATTTTTTTGTGCTATTTCGCGTATTTTGCTATGTTTCGAGAGAATATTTAAGCGAATCAATAAAAAAGAATCAAATACTAAGAATTTTATCACTAACTTAAATTCCTTAAAAAAAACACGTTTTTTTTTAGAATATTGATATTATGCCATTATCAGTATCAGCATACAAGTGTTTGCGAAGATGCAGAAAACTTAACACAACAGTTACGAATAACTGTTAAAATTTGTTTATCTTAACTGTTATCAGCAGCAGTTATGAATAACTGTTACGAACTCACAATCAATTTAAAAATACGTTATTAATAACGGGAAAAATACGCAAAAAGCACGGAAAAAGAGCTCTATAAAAGTTCATCCGAAAAAAGAGCACTTAAAAATGCACTGAAAAAAAGCACTTTTTTATCGACAATATGAATTTAATGATCGATTTGATTTGAACCGTTGAGCACGAATTTAATACAATTAAATACTTTCCCGATTGTAAATTACTTCTTTTCAAAATTAATTATTATGTATAATTTAATTCGAAGCGGAAACAATCTTTTAACATTATATTTATTCATTTTTAAATTGCAGGAAATCTAATTTGATAATATATTTAATATATAATTTGATAATACTCGATAATATCTGGTAATATATAATTATTTGTAGTAATAATTTAATTATATTACTATATTATCAAATAATTATGTAAAAATATAATTATTTAATGGTATATTCAATGTATAAATTTAAGTTTTATATATTTAATATAAGTTTTCAAAATATAAGTTTTCTTTTTAATATAATTTTTCAAAAAAAAACTCTATTTGAAAAAGTATTACTGGCCTATGATTATACAAGAATATATCAAATATGCTGGAAATTTTTGAGTTTCTTATTGTCCTAATCCTTTTGAAAAATATTATTATGAGCAAAAAGTTTCTTTCCATGAACTATAAATTAATAAATTTTTTAAATATCTAATTTAATAGATTTTAATTACTTTAATTTTTCATTGCACTAATGTTTAATTATATTTAATAACAATCTCAAATCAGACGTTAAATTAATATAATTTTTAAATCCGTGTCTTTATTCGGTACTCTCTTTCCTGTTCACTTAAGAATACAGCCTTAATGTCCAGAACTTAAAACATAATTTATATAGTTCAATTCACATTCATAAACTATTGATAATATTTTTTTTTTACAATTCGAAACGCGTGTTTAAAAATTGAAGGAGAGTTGAGTAGTAAATGAAAGATGAAAAGAGTAGAGTGTGTTTTGATGTGAGCGAAGAAATAATCGAGAAAATTGAAAGAAATCTTTCCAGAGTTGTTTGATTAGATTCTAACACATAAAATGACGTTTGATGATGCTTTGGATGCTTGATCCCTCTCATCCATGAACATCATGCTCTTCATCCTCCGTTTACCTCAAGAGATGATCCCCCCTCATTCCGATGGATCCATCTTCAATTCACTTGTTTCCTCATCCCTCCCATAGCATCCTTAACCTCATTTTTATCTTTCTTTTTTATTCCCTTAGAGGTTCACTTTATTTATTTTCTATTCCTTATTTTATTTTTAAAGGCGAAAACTCAGGTACATAAACATATAAGCCGGGAATGTAGGAAATGCATGCATTCTATACAATGCTTGACGATTTTAAATAAAATATCAATAGAAATTCTAAGAATTATTGTATACTGCACCTAGGCATTATATACACTGACAAATGCTGTTTAGGTAAAGTATAAAATATGATAACTGTTTTGTACTTTATTTGGTAACGTATACAATGATGAATGCTCTTTAGGCAAAGAATAAAATGTAGGCATTATCATATATTTTACTATCGCAATGTATACAATGAAAAATGCTCCTTAGGTAAAGTATATAATATTAGAATGATTCGATAGTTTACCTACGCATTCTATACAATGACAAATACTCTTACAGCAGAGTACAAAATATAAGAATTATTATATACCTTACCTAGGCATTGTATACAATGACAAATACTCCTAAAGAAAAAGCATAAAATATGTGAATTATGGATGCTTCATCTAGGCGTTGTATATTATGGTGAATACTCTTTAGGTGAAGTATGAAGTATGAGAACTATTATATATTAACCAAGGCATTGTGTACAATGTCAAATACTCTATTAGCAAAGTAGGATTAGTATGGGTTTTGCCGCTGTAAATCAAGGAGAATGAAACAGCGTCTTTTTTAAAAATGGGCTTAGAGGGCTACTTCAAAAACAAAAAAAAATCGATTTTCCTTAAAAAATATATATTTCATGACGTGTTTTGTTTTGATTGAGAGATTTAACGCTTAACATTAAGAATTATTCTAATTTCTAAAATTACAACAGAAATGCTAAAATCCACTGACTTGAAAAAAAAACCCACCAATTTTCCCAATTGAAATCGTCTACAAACTCAAGTACCTTGTTTATGATTATTTATTCAATGATTTGTCGTTCAATCTCTTTATCACCTGACGCGTAAGATTATAAATTTGGACTTCGATTTCGCTCAAGACTCAACTTCTAATAAATTTGGTAATTGGGGTACTTGCACTTCAAGAAGAAGATCACGGATACCCACACATGCGACTTATGACATGAGCACTAGCAGATCGTTTGTAAGCAAAATGACATGTTAAAGTCGAGTTAAGGTTTTCTGCACAAGTTGAAATATTTATTAACGTGAAGTTAATTAAATATAAATCCGTATTGCGCCATCGAATTCATGTGGTGAGTGGTCTTTTGTAACCTTGACCATTGGAAATAAAAAAAAAAAATTATTTCTTTATTTGGTTATTATTAATAATCCGATTGGGAAAAACATCAGTTTCGGGATTAGCGGTAAGTGTTTACTAGGCAAAGCGAGGCAGGAATATTGAGCGACGTTTCACACATATATTCAGATTATTGTGGGTGTAGTAAGTACTACATGGAATTACTGTAAATTTGCACCTTTCTTTTTTATAAAAGAAAGGAAAATAAATTACGAAACTTTTCGTTACACCAGAAAAATACTTTCAACAAATACTAATAAATCATAACCTTGCCAACTAAAAGTATTCAAATAATCATATTTCATATTTTTCCTGTTTATCATTTGAAACTGAATTTATTTTATATTACTTGCCGGCAATGTAAGAGACAATTCATATTTAACACATTTCCTAAGCAATAAACTGAATATGCCAAATGAGAAACGAGCAAAGTATGTACATCTTCGATTTATTTTAGAGATGTATTACGATGCACGGATATTTATGAAAATTGTGTTACCCTTAATAAAAAAGTCATTTGCAGTAATTTATCCATTTTTTTTTTCGTGTTCTAAATTATATTTTCAATAGCACTCTCATTATTTTTCAAGAGTAACATACGTATTTTTGTGAAATGCACGTCATTTACATAATAGCCTTTTCAAAACCATTTTTCATGCTTTGCCTCAATAGTAATTATACCTAGGTATTATATACAATGCTTCGGGAAAGTATCTAGTAATTCTCATATTTCATACTCTTTCTAAAAAAGCCCGGCATACAATATATAGGCATTCTATGGTGCTTCATTCCTCGAATGTAATATATATCTAATGCCTAGGTAATGTAAATCATTTGCCTATAGTTTTTCAGCAACGATACAATGATAATGCGATAGAGTCGTGGTGGTTCAGGGGATAGAACACTCGCATTCCAATATCGGAGTTCGAATCCCAGCGATAACTGGTCGATACGAATTCCGCACCCGACTTGCAACGAGCACAGTGATGTCGTAAAATATCCACAGTGGTAGACGAATCATGGGCTAGAGTCCCCTTGCCGTCAGGTTAACCATGGGAGGTTTTCGTGGTTTTCCACTCCACGTTACGCGCATATGGGTTAGTTTCACCGAAAAGTCCACCACGAAGGCAAATTTCTCCCAATACTGATCCAGAAGTTCTCTTGTCTTCTGGATTGGTTTCAAAATTACAAGGTTATGGAGTTGAACATTGGTAATCGTAAACTTAAAACTGAGTTTTCTGTTCAACGAAGATGATAAAAATGATTTTAAAAAATGATAACGCCCTGTATACATAGCCTAATCGAAGTTCTCCCTAGGTTTAAAAAAGGACATGGTGCTTTTATACAGAAAAGGATACTATGAGTTATTGTAGTTTACAAAAAATAAATAAATTCATGTTAAAAGACAATATCTAAATGTAAATTGTTTTCAAAACAAAAGTAAGCTAGAAAAAAGAAATTATTGATTGATAAACAACTTAAAAGCTTTTTTCTGTAATTTAAACTGAAAATTGTGAGGAAAAAGACATTTAAAATTGTATTTCTTGATGAAATAAATTATAATTTTACAATTTAAAATCACTTAAGAAATTCATTGCTATTCCTCCCTTAAAAAAAAAAAAAAAAAGGAGAAAAATTGCACCAGTTGTGAATAATCCTAACAAAGAAAATATTTGTAATAGTAATCAGAATGAAACCTATGAACATAGATAATTTTACTAGCATGTAAATATTATTTAAGCAGTGAGTTATCTATTAATTTTTTTAAAAAAAAATATGAGTAAAGAGGCATTGTTCTTAAGGGAACGACTAATTTTTACAAAGAGGGCGCAAGTATAGGGATGAAAGGACAGACAGCCCTTCTAAAAACTTTTAGGGAGAACACTGACTTAGTTTCTAGCAATGCCTTTAACATATACGTACATGTCCATATATATCCATGCATATATATGTCCATATATACTTGCATACATTTTACTATTTAATGTACAACTATAAATTAGCTTCTTTAAGCTATGCTGATTGCTATTGATTAAGATTTAATTTTTAATCTTCCTTTATTTTTCAAGGTTAAAATTTTTGCATTATACCAAGCTTAGGTAAATGTAGTTAAACTCAAGCTTTTTGTTAAAGGAGATTTTTGTTAACATCCAGTAGCGGAAATGAGGCAAAGTTCTAATTTCACAACCATTTCTTGGATGCTTGTCGCTTTCAAATGTGACACATGGGGGGTATGATGGATGAGGGTTGTCGGGCACCCCCTATTTCCGACAGGACATCAAATCCTTTTCTCCGGTCTTTGAAATACTTGTCAAGATCTTGCTACTTGTTAACACTTGCCCCTTTCTTGAGATGATGATGCTATTATGTGATAAAGGAATTAAATTCGCTATCAAAAGGAATTCTTAGGAGATTTGAATCTTAATATTCTACTTGGCCATAAAATAATTGTTGACTTTGATCGTAAATGAAGCATACCAAAAAGATCTACGGGAAAAAGCACCGGGAAAACGAGGAATGGAAAAAGTCCCTCTTTAACTGTATTTAAATTTAACCAGGGACTAATATAGGCTTTATCTTACCAGGGCCTTTTTATCTATGATTTAACGTTCGATCCCATTCTGGCAGCAGAACTCATTATTTGTTTGAACGTTTTTAGATATTTTTAAAAAGATAAAATAATGTCCTAAGTTTAATTGGAAGAAATATGAACGGAACTTTTAATACTTTAGTTTTAATGCAATTTTATAACCTATAATAGTGTTATTAAAAAAAATAATGTCTCAACTCACTGATTTTTAACTAGACTAAATTTCAGTAATTTGTCAGGAAATTAATTTTTAGAATAAGTTAAAAATTTTAATCGAAAATGATAAAGTTTTACAATAGAATACAAATGCCATACAATTTAAAAATGTCATCAATATCATTTGTGACTTCAATTTGTGGGGGATACGGAACAGTGTATTAGTAATAGCTATTCTACCATGACACACATTGTTTTTTTTGTGAAACAAAAATAATTAAATAATATGAATTAAAAAAAAATTAGGAGTAAATAATTTAAAAAAAATTAAACAGAAACGTTATTAAAAATGTAACGAATCAGTATCGAGGTCAATTACAGTAAGGCCGAAGACGTGACGTAATTAAATATTCCGTTAAATAGTATATTATTTTCTGCCGCTCATTTTTAGAATCTTGGTCATAAATTTAATTTTAATAATACTAAAATTCTTTCCATCCCTGTCGCATCAGTTCATCTTGATGTCCTGGAATCTCGTTTCATTTCGAATACAACATCAGTTCTTTACCATCTCTCTATGGCATGCTGAAATGCAACCTGCCCAGATTTATCTTTCTCGTCTAATACGGTTTTTCAAATTTTTTTCCTTAAATTTTTTTCCCCGGTTACTATACATTTTGTATTTCGTTTCCGGCTACCCCAGTTTTTCAAATTTTTTTCACCCGTATTTATTAGCAACTTTACGTTTTCTGTTTTATATCACGCTCTCATTCTAGTCTAGCTGCTGTTAAGAATGGGAGCCTGTTTATATATATATATATATATATATATATATATATGAGCTCAAAAGGAAGATAAAACAAAGAAAAATTATAGACATATAAAAAAAGAGGGGAAATAATAAGTAAAAAAATAACAAACAACAGTTTTTTTAAAAAAAGAGAAGAAAAAAAAAAGGATGAAAATTTATTTAAAAAAACCGGGAGAAAAAAAAAAAGATGTAATCTTTTCATCAGCCCACACGATTATATCCGCAAAACAGAGTGCCTGTTTTGCTTTCTGTTTTGCGGTTATAATCGTGTGGGCTGATGAAAAGATTATATCTTTTGTTTCCCCTGTTTTTTTAAATAAATTTTTCTCTTTTTTTTTTTTTAAAAAAAACTGTTGTTTGTTATTTTTTTTACTTATTATTTCCCCCTCTTTTCTTATATGTCTATAATTTTTCTTTGTTTTATCTTCATTTTGAAGTTATCTAATGAGTTCTGTTTACTTGCAGCTTAAGCGCAATAAGTGAATCTTATTGTTTTTCTTAACTTTCTTCGTGTTTTCTTGCATTTATATATATATATATATATATATACATGAAGCAAATGAAATTTTAATATTTTCTAGCAGAAGTTCCCAGTTTTATTCTAACCTGTGCCATCCTAGTCATAAAAGAATACTCGAAACATTTTCGGTAATTTGCATGTGGCTATTTTTGCTGAA
Organism: Parasteatoda tepidariorum; assembly: GCF_043381705.1. NCBI lineage: Eukaryota > Metazoa > Arthropoda > Arachnida > Araneae > Theridiidae > Parasteatoda > Parasteatoda tepidariorum. The sequence continues at coordinate 94,819,131 of NC_092206.1, read as the reverse complement.
GATTCAGATAATAAAAAAAAATCTTGATTGCTCATTTTTTTTTTTTTTTTAATGTTTACCTGTTGATAAAATGAAGGATGGAGAGTGCTCTATCATTTATGGGTAAGAAGGGGGACGTTGATAATGAGGGAAGGTTCTTGTATTATTGATTAGGGTTTCCACCCAATCCATCATTGCCCTTACCAGATATCTGTCAGAAATAACAATGGTTACTCTTTGTGGATCGATGGCCGAAATTCTTGTTAGGGAATTAACAAGTGTGAAATGTTATTCTTGATGGATTTCATCTTCCTGTTCTGGAAAAACCCTCCAATTTATAATTCCGTTGCCTCCCATACATTACTTAATTGAGAGACCACATTTTATATCAATTCAGTTTTTTTCATTAGCCACGCCTCTTTGTGGTTTCTGGTTTTCTTTTCAGATTCAAAAGTTTAAAATCTTACTATATATAAAAATCAAATGATGGTGTTGTAGTTTTCCATTGTAGTCAATACATTTTTATTGGCTGGAAAATCCCTTGGTAGGATCCAGTTTTCCCATATTAATTTTCATATTGGTTTGGTTGTCATCAGCAAAAAATTGATATAGGTCATAAAGTTATTGTTTTCCTATTCGCGATCGCAACGAACTATAGGGGGCGTTGTTGTATGAGACTAATACCTGCGATTTCTATATGAACAGTCATTCAGTTACTCTAGAGACGTCGTTAATGTGGCTAATTAAATTTAAAAAAGAAAAATGCTTGATATTCTTTCTTATGCAAACGAAAACAAAATGGTATCTCTTTTTATTAGAGAAGGAATATCCAAAACACATCGGAAAAATATTTGTACATTAACAGAAAAAAATATGTATAGGCCCGAGAAATAGTTGTACTAAATTTAATGATATAACATGAAAGGCCTATTTAAACTTACATGAAAGGCCCATTTAAACTTTACATTCTATAGTTTTAAGAATCATATTACTTCAAAAATTAAAATGAACAAAAAGTATACATAAGCCTCATAATTTTATGAAATTTAATTTTGTAAACAAAGTTTTTTGACAACAATTTTTATCAAAAAATTTCAAGTTTCAATAAAAATCATTATTTAGAAACTAAGAAACGTAAAATAAAGAATGCTGACGAAACAAAAACAAAAAAAAAATTCTTTTTTGTCGCCATTTTTAGTGCTACGAATATTCGTCTTTGGGATTTGCCAAAAACAAAACAAGATGCAATTTTATTTTTTCAGGAGGGAAATATTTTACCGAAAAAACGAAAATGTACCAATTCCCACAACATAAAACTTTATCTTGGTAAACGTACGTTTTGGAAATGTTATTTCATTTGGAATCTTATTTATCAGAGTTCATATGGCGATATGATTGTTTTGAATCTATGCTAAACTCTATATCGGCTCATTTTCCACCGAAATCCGATTAACTATTTTGATTTTAAATAAAGTGTTTTATTTTATGAATTGTCGCAAAAATTTTAAGTGTAGATTGGCGGCACTTAAAAACCGCCAAATCTGTAGCGGCGGTGGCGTTAATACGTAAGTACCGAATTTTTATTCCATACTTTTCTGAATCATATTACTTCAAACATTGGAATATACAAGAAGTATACATAAACACATAATGTTATACCATTTAATTTTTCAAAAAAAGTATTTTGAGAACAATTTTTATCAAAAAATTATAAACTAAAAAACGGAAAATAAAGAATTCTTAGGATAAAAAAAAGATTTTAAGAATTCTTTACATTGAAATAAAAACTTTCATATTGTTTCTTTTTTTATTATTCTTATAGTTCTTAATCAGACGTAAAAAACCATTCTGTAGAGAACCATCATCAAATGAAAAAAAAATATTTACAAGCAAATTTTTTATTGTAAAAATCATTGCACTTACCTGATTTATGATTCCCGGAGAATTCCAAAATGATAAGTTCCTTGTTTGAAAACTTTATTCTCAAATAATAGATACATAGTTTATACCTTCATTACTTTTAGATAACATACTACACAGCAAAATTTTATAATTGATATGAATTTGAATATGTAGCTAAAAACAGAATAGCTGAATTCTAGTTGAACTTATTCTTTCAAAATTAAAAAAAACTTACCAAGAAAACGATTTAAATTAATTAAGAATCAGCACAAATGGCACTATTTCAAGTAACTTGGATAATTTTTTATTGTTGTTTTCCGAATTATATGGATACAGAAATATATACTATTCTATAACGAAGAAGAATATGCTATAACTATTACAATTCTGTATGTTCTGAATTCATATTTATTCACTGGAATGACGAAAGCAATGTTGACTTCACTTTAATTCGTAATGAATTGAAGACAGAAGAAATGCATTTTACCTTAATACACACATCTGTAACAGTATCCGAAATCGGAAGTCATCAGTTGCAAGTTTGTTGATAATAGAAATTAAAAATTATTGAGGAATTTTTCTTCAAATGTTTGGCGTGTTCTGTTCCTGAAAGATTTACTAATATTCTGGAGATTTTTTTCAAGTTCTTCGGCCTTTTCCTTAGGGAAATTTTGTTTCTTATTTGCTGCTAAAAAATGGCGTCTGATTCTGTCAATGATTTGGATGGAACTAAATGAAAACGTGATAAATTAATGTCTGATATTTATAGGCTCCCGCTAGACGGCGTACTCGAGCGTTGCGATCGCGAATTATTATTACGGTTTTGTTTTATTCGATTTCTAAATTAAGAGTTTAGGAGGATCGTTATTATTATTATTATTAATAGAATAATGTAATTTTACGTTACATTTTATGATAAAGTTATTTAAATCGGTGGCTGATCTTATTAACACTACTTCATACAAAATTTAAACAAAATCGGTCGAATATTTCCTGAGAATGTATTCAGGGTGCCCCATTTATTTCTTTATTATATTTTGCGCACTATACATTATACATCTTATAATATTCCCTAATCGAAACTGTCTAAACTCAATTATTCGTAAAGATAATTTGTAATACTTTCTTGTCAAATCTTCTTCTGAAATGGTTGATTTAGATCAATCTTAAATTTCATTCCTTCCAAATTTTATATCTATTATGCATGAATATCCTAACATTTTAAATTTAAAAGGTATTCATTTGAATAAGTAAAAGTCCAACCTCATGAATGTTCAAAAAATTTCAAAACTTCTCATTTGAAAGCTGGCTTGCATATATTAAACATATTAAAATTTAAACTATTGAACTCCATGTTGCGTGTTAAAATTGGTGAAATCTGATTTGCATAATCTAAACTATTGCCAGTTTCCTGATGAAATAAACTGACAAAAATTTAAAATAGTTTCTGTTAAACATTGTTACTCACAGTGAATTAATTTCTCACTGGAAACAATTTTTGTGTAACTGAATACCAAAAATGGCGGCAACCAAAGTGATGTTTAATTAAGTGTTCTACTACACCAATACTAAGGATAGTTCCTGGTGTAGAGAAACAGGTAGAATGTTCCTTTACACTACTTGGGGTAAAGAACCATTGTTTGTAACATTGAGATTTCTAATAACAGTATAACTTTCATAGTACAATACAAAGCAAATATTATAACTTTAGGGTGTAATATATACAATATTTCTTAAAATAAAATTAATTGATTACCAAACATCCACACAGAGCAGACAGAATAATATTATGAATTCGAACTAAAACCAAGTGAAAGAAGTTAAACATTATAAAATTATTTTATAAAATTGACAAGTTTATGCAAATCTAATGCGAACATAAATATCTTTATTATACAACTAACAACATACATGCATTTTATAACAGTTTATATGAGTAGATTGTCAATTTAATCCGACAAGAAAATTGAAACAATCGACCACAATCAATATTTTTAATCAATTAGTAGAGAGGATTTATTTTTACTTGTTATTAAATAGGTTATGACCAGTTTTTGCATAAAAATCCTACGGAAAAAAAAAAATATATCCTATAAACAAGCAGCCATTTTGTCAGTATTTCAAGATTGCAAAATATTCGCCTTTAAATTTCTAATAATGGTCCTAAAGCATTTTTTCTCCCATTAGAAGCATGCTTTACCATAATTTTCCCCGAGAATTTAGTTAAATAGTTTAAATATACACTAATTATTTGCTGAACTAATTTGAATATTTTAGGGTTATCAATTTGTTATCAATTTACTAAGTTATAAACTGACTAAAAAATTTTAAAAATCGATGTTCAACTCTTTCGAAATATTTGATTTTCAACGCGAACACGCGTACTCTGAATTACTATGATGTGAAATAGGCTGACCTTTAGACTTGTTAATAGCTGACTTTGATTTAGCCCTAACTAAATAATTGATTGAGGTTGGTTTGCATTAATTCTTGGTGATGGGTCGTAAGACCCATCACCAAATACCCGTCAATGTCGTAAGACCCATTCATGGTTTAGATTAGCGTTAAACCAGGTTCTTGAAATTGTGCACATACCTTAATTTATGGTTGTTTTTCAGATGATTTTTAATCTTGCACGCTGATTTTCAAGTTTATGATTAAATAGATCAGCTAATTCTGAAAGTTCAATTTTATACTGTCTAAATTTAAAACAAAAATTGGACAAGTTGCTATTGAACAACAGCTTTAGATGCCCTCACCGATCTAGATTTTAAATTTTTGAAACATTTTCCGTTGAACACAGACTTGTAAATCCTTAGCTGATTAAACTATAAATTTCATTAAGTTTGATTTCATATTGTCTAAATTTATAGATTACGAAAGTTGTTGCTGAATGCTGACTGTATGCTCTATCTGATATAATCTTTAAATTTTTAAACAGTTGAGGATATAATCAGATCTGATTATTTGGATCTGATTATATCTGATTCATATAGTCTAAATGTGAAGATGTTTCTGTTGAACACAGCCGTTTGTTTTGTGTATCTGTGAACACATGTTTCTGTTGAATACGCTCTGGTCTTTGAATGTTTTATCTTTAAAAAAATGTTTAATCTTTAAAAATTAATTAATTAGTAATTTAATATAATTAAATGAAATTAATAATTTAAGCTTATTAGTTTAAAAATTCTCCGTTCCAATTTAAAAAAAAAAAAGAATTAATGCTCTAACAGACGAAATCTTTAAATTTTGAAAACATACCGATCTAATTTATCTCTAAATTTTAAAAAGTTTGATTTTCAGCTGTCTAAATTTAAAAAAATTTGGTGGGGCTATTGTTGTACATTATCACACATACTGAAACCGATCCTATCTTTAAACTTTGTCTTTTATTTTGCATCATATGTCTCGATCTACTTAATCTCCAAATTTTAAAAAGTTTGATTTCATACTGTCTAATGAAAAATATTCGGAGGAATTGCTTTTAAACATTGTCACACATGTTGTAACAAATCTAGTCTTTAAGTTTTATAAACGTTTTCTGTGTGCCGTTCTTGCAAGCGCTTGACTCGTACATCTGGACCTGATTAATCTCTAAATTTCAAAAAGTTTGATTTCAATACTGTCTAAATTTAAAAAAATTTGAAGAGATTGCTGTTGCTTAAATCTTGAAATACTTAAATTCTAATCCTCCCATCCCTGTTCTTGCTCATCCTCAGATGATCATCAGCCTCGACATTTTATGAAAGCCAAGAGAGGGAATTATTATTTTCACGCATGCGCAAGAGTAGAGCCACGCGAAAGGCACGCGACCCTACCATAAACTCCCCCCTCCCTCCATAGGGTGCCCCTTTATTATTTTCCTTCACACCTGCGTCAAACTCCAGGTGCGATCTGTCAAAGGGTCGACAGCCTTTGAACCAGCCTTATTATATAGACTGCTGCTGCTGTTGCTGGATAACGATCCAGATATTTAATATGTCCCCACAAAAAGTACCTGACAGCATCTGCTGAAGACGTTCTTATAAGAGACCACACCTAAAATAAAGGGACTAATCGCGATATCATTTCCTGCCATGCCAATTACTCCTTTTTTTTCTTTTTCTTTCTCCCTTCAGAAGTTACCCACATATAAAAGAAAGACCTTCTTTGTGTGGGCTATGGATCCATTGTTGGCTGTGAAAATTCGAAATGAGTGTATGAACGGTCAACCGTCATTACATTTCTGAAATATTTCAAATAATCTCATTGTTCTGAATTAAATCAACAACTGACAACAATCAGCATGCCTCTCACGTACAACTCTGCTGCATTTTGCGAGAGATTCTCAATTTTAGACTTCATTTTCCTCCCTCTGAAATCGAACCGAAAAATCTCTCGAATTTTTGCTGAATACGGGGACTAACTAAACATTTCCAAATGCTTTTTCCTAATAGCGATAGAAAATTTTATTTCTCTTGTTAATTTCAACGTTGGTGACGCGCCATCGTCTTCGTTACTGGCAAGCTAATGGCCTTCTTGCGATATTCTATTTATAGAATAGTGCCATAATCTTTGAACTTGACTTGGGGATCATTCAATAATGACGTATTGTCATGAGGTACCCCACAGCAGTCAAGAATCCTTAAACTTCATCACCTCAAAATTTCCATCTCCCTTTTATTCATTAAATTTAAGAATTAATTGAGAATTTTAAGAGTAATATTTTTACCTGAGGGACCGTACATAAATTGCATAAAATTTTTTACTAAATTACTTTTTTTTAGCTTATTACTTTGTATTAAGTATTGTATTATTACTTTTAAAATTTTTAGCACTCCCAAGTTGTTTTATGATATAATTCAATAATAATTAGAGGTGAGATTAAAAAGTATGAAGTCTGGGAATTCAGATTTGCCATCCCAAAAAGTTTAATTCATCTCTTAATGATTTTATGTACAAACAATTAAAATTCAATTATCTCAGATTTGTTAAATATTATGAATATAGGGACCCTGTAATAATTTACTGCTGACAAAATGTTTAGCTTCATTACTCATTACATTTATTTTTCAAAATTATTTAATTTTTTTCAATCATTTCATTAAGGAAAAACTGAACCAAGTAATAAATAGAAATTAACATTTTTAGGGGCCATTCACTAATTTACATTTGTAATATGAATTTATTAGAGTTTTCTTACATTGCTTAATTCTTTATATATCTTTATAAATTCGTTGTTTTGTTGAATGTATTTTTATAAATAACTTTTATTTAGATTTAAAGAATATACATGATAACCTTTTTAAATAATAGTTAAATTAATTATCTTCTTAACTATCTTAATTACCTTATATATCTTTATAAATTCGGTATGATCAATAAAATTAATCTTGTTAATGTTTTGTTGAATGCACTTTTGTAGATAACTTTTATTTAGATCTAAAGAATATACATGATAACCTTTTTAAATAATAGTTAAATTAATTATAAATTTGAATTAATTTTTTTACTTAATTAAATAAATTAATTAGTGATTTAAAAATAGAATGAGCTACTAAATATTAAATATGTTTAAAATTGCGTATAAATTGTTTTTATGGTAGGTAATATAATCAAGAAAGGAGTTCTTTGTCAGAAACTAGTTATTTTATCATGATTATGTAAAGTCTTTGGAAATTATTTTGCATTTTGTTAATGTATTTATGAAGAACTTTTAACAATTGCAAGAAGAAATTTTTTTTATGTAAGAGCATATCCTAATTGCAGGGGTGGGTGGAAAAACTGATTTTTTGATTCTTCACATCAAAAACCTGTCGAAAAGTGATAAAATTTGTCGAAATCTGACAAAAACTGTCAAAAACCTGGGATAAGTTTCTTTATTAACATTGGGGACATTTTACTAGACATTAAATCTTGCACAATACTTGCATTATACACTTGAATAAAAAAAAGTTGGATGCCCTCTTGTCACCTTAAGTTGGTTGAAAAATATAAGTTCTGGGCGCAATACTAAATTTTAATTAAATCACGAAAATCTTACTTTAAAGTGGTTACATTTTAATGAATTTTAAACCAGTTTTGACCAATTTATATTAACCAAACTTCCTCATATGATTTTTAAAAAAAATATGCACAGAAAATGATTGAATTTTTACCGTTTATCTACTGAAAAATTAATAACTACAGCACTGATAAGGAGCAGCAGCTTGCAAAAATCAAAATTTCTTTTTAATCACGAAAACATTTGATTTCAATCGGATTTTTTAAAATTTAAATCAGATTTTTTTTTTTTTTTTTTTTTTTTTTAGTTTTTTTTTTTTTTTTTTAAATTTACCATCTAGAGCATCTGCTAAAAGATTTTAATAAGACTTAATACTGTTTAAAAATAATATAACTGAAATAGTTATTATTTCTTACTAAAATGGAGGAAATTATTATTATATTATCACATACTCACACTTATCATATTACTCTTATTAACATTTACTCTATACTTTATTTTATAACCGTCGTTGAACAGCCGACCTAATTTTTGGGTTTACGACTACTAATATTCAACTTCAGTAATTTTGAACACTATTCAGAAGACAAGGGAACTCCTCTAAGTATTGGGAGAAATTTGTCTTCGTGGACGACTTTTAGATGGAACATTTGTCGCATTTGCCTTACAAGGAAAGGAAGACCACGAAAACCTCCCGTGGTTAGCCTGACGTCAAGGGGACTCTGACCCATGATTCGTCTACCACTGAGGATATTTCACGTAGGCACTGTGGTAGATGCCATCCGGAATTCGTATAGATCAGCCATCGCTGGGATTCGAACCCAGTTCACCATGGAAGGCGAATACTTTATCCCTTGAGCCATCGGAGCTCCGATTACTCTCTATTGAAACATAATAAATTGCATGCATATCCCTTTTGATATTTTTTAGTAAAAATCTTCATTATCAATGAAATCAAATATTTAAAAATCGACACCTAAAAAATGGATTTATAAATTTTATTAAAGAAAAATATTTTATGCTTAAATTATATTTTTTTCAATGAATATTTTTTTAAAAAAAATCACGATTGATTTAAATTAATAAATTTTTTAATAAAATAATAAAAGGGTTAATATAGTAATTTAAATGCATATGCCTTTTATTATTTCGTTGTAAAAAAAAATACCTCCCTTAAAAAACTTTCATTATCAATGAAACCAAACTTTTAAAAAAAAAAATCACACCTTTAAGAATGCATTTATTAATTATACAATATGAAAGTATTTTAAACTTAAATTAATATTTTTTTTTCTAAGTAAGTTTGTATTAAATGTTAGGAAAATTATGTTTGTTTAAGTTAATATTTTTTATGAAAAATCACAGCTGATTTAAATCCGTAATTTCTTTAAAAATAATCAAATGATTTAAATCACGATTATATTCGAAATGCATTATTTTCTAGTGACAACCGGCCTGTGTAGGGGGGAGGGAACTGTCCTTGCATCAGAAAGGTCCTGGGCTCGAATCCCGGGCAAGGCATGGCTGTTTCTTTCTCTCTCTGTGTGTTCTATGTCCTTTCTCCTTTGTGTGTGAATGTTACCCGCCCTATAAACGGGTTGTGGTTGTGTAAATGGCGTGGCAGAAGTCGAATTCCTGGCCATAGATGGCGCCACTGAAGAACAGGAACAATCGCACCCCCACTGCCTAAAACAGGCATATGACATAAAATATATATATATATATATATATAATAATAATATTTTCTAGTTGTAAATCTAATCTTTACTGCAATATCTCAATTTAATATTAACCCGGCATATTATATTTCGATACATTTCTTGACCTGATCGAATCTTATCGCCAAGATAGTGACCTGATTTTCATTTATTGCCGGGATAGCCTGGTCAGTAAGGCGCTGGGCCCATGTCCGAGAGTTCGAGTGTTCGAGTCCATGTCCGAGAGTTCGCCGGCTGAAGACTCCCCGTGTAGTAAAGTGACTGATGCACGTTAAATCTGTCGATTCGCAGAAGTCCTCCATGTTCCCATAACAAATCAAAACCTCTGGGGGTACTGGATTGGAGATCGATTGTTCTTTGACTCAGGTCAAAATTACGATCTGTGGATGAATGAATGGATGTATGAATGGGTCCGCCCTATAAACGGGTGCGACGTATGGTGTGGCAGAAGTCGAATTCTCGGCCATAGATGACGCCACCGAAAAACAAGAAACGCACACTCTGCCTTAAATTTGCTGGGTTTCACCAAGCAGGCTTGCCCGTGTGGCAAGTGGCATTAGAACCAACCAAAAATCATTTATTACACCTCTCACATGTCATTAAGATGAGAAACCTACCCTAGAAGCGTATACTGTGAGGGGTGGGGGTTATAATGAAGGCGATTACTGAGCGCAGTCCACCCCTGCCCGTTTTTACATATAATTTCATCAGTTGGGATCATTTTTATTGACTCTAAATTTAATTCGTGGATCTGTCATTTCAGGACGCCAACAGAAACGGTATTTCCGCACCAAGAGAAGGACACAGACTAAAGTTGAAATCGTTTGCGAAAAATCATGTACCTTCGATAATAATTTTGAAGCCTATGGAGGTAACCCCTATCAACGATCATTCCAAGAGGTTTCACTAATAAAATAGATTCACAAGTTAAAAAAATAGGTCACTTTCGTAGGGGTATGAATCATATATATATATATATATATATTTAGAAAATACTTTTTTTCTCATGAATTCCATAATAAAGTGCATTCTTATTCACTTTTTAATTAATTCAAACAGCTTCCGTGCATGAGGAAGTGCTTTAATTTAAAATAAATAAATAAATATTAAAATCAATCTTTCAAAAACCATCGATTTCAATTTTTGTCTCCTAAATGTCAATGAATTAGGAGAAAAATTTGATTTTCATCTACTTCATAGTTCTATAATAAAAAAATATTTTTCAATAAATAATAAGATCTAACTATAAACAAAGTATCAAATTTAAAATAATTTTCGGATTTCTCCTCGCTGAAATTCATCTAAGAATTAGAGAAAGTGAATTTTTTTCTAATGCATAGCTCTCTTTAGCTAGAATAAAAAAAAACACTTTTCGATAAACATTAAGCTAATTCTATTATAAATTATCAACGTATAATTTTAAGTTCCTTGTCTCCAGAATTCGTCTATGAATTAGAAGAAAAAATGAATTTTCTTTTAATTCATAGTCAGTTTTAGGTAGAATTAAAAAAAATATTTTTTAATAAATATTAAAGGATTGTCAGATATTAGTAATTATCGTCAGATATAATTAGTAAACATCGTCGTAATCAGATATTAGTATTAATCAGATATTAGTAATTATCAATTTTTTTTAAAAATTATCATTGTCGGTTTATTATCGATTTATTTTTCTTTCATAAATTAGTTATTTTCTTCTTTATTCTCATTCATTCAATCCATAGTCCTCTTCAACTAAAATCAAAAAAGACATTTTTTGATCAATATTAAGATCAATTTAAAAAATATTATCTAATTTTTGATATCACGCTCCACGTTCCCTGAATTTAATTAGAGTTACTTTCGTTAATTTTCTTTTGATTTATTACCTCCTCTAGCTAGAATAAAAAACAAATTTTTCAATAAATATTGAGATAAGCCTATTACGATTAATCTCTTATAATTTTTGAATCCCACGTCTTTAAATTCATTTATTTAATTTACATCAACATCTTCGAACTTGATTATCTAGTGAATAAAAAAGCGTTTAAATGATTCGTGTTTTCATCAAGTAGATATTTCCCCCCCCCCCATTCGAATTGGAATATTTCAAGAATGTAGATTGCTTTTTATACAATATAAAGAAGTTCTTTTTGCTCTGTCATATAAAGATACAACTCTTTTATTAACAAAAAAGCAAAAATCAGAAAAAAGGGTATTATTTTTTTTTTTCGTTATTTCCACCAGACAACTTATCAACCTGCAGTCTTTTCAACTCAAATTTGTTCTATTTGCTACATTTAATGTGTTCTTTCCCCTCCCCCCTCTTACTGTTTTCGTGTTAAAAAGTAGAGATCTTTATCGTTTAAAGAGTGGAGAGAGAGAGAGAGAGAGAGAGAGAGAAAAAAAAATTTCACTTCATTTTTTTCGCAAGAACCGCTACTTTTTTATCCTTTTATTTCCCGTAATTTTTTCTCTCTCTCACATTTTTTTTTTCCTTCATGTTATCTAGATTCAAAACAGTGTATTTCGTCATCGGTTAAATTTGAGTGACACGTAATTTAAGGAGATCGTTTGGAAATAATGATATTCTCAAGAATACTTTTTTTTCCTTCTCCTAAAATAGGATAGAATAAAAATAAACATGTCTTTAACATTGTCCACAAAATGTTTTCTGATCTAAAAAAAATGTTTCGTTTTAATTTTATTATAGAACTTAACTCCTCATAAAATGCGATTTTGACATTGTATCAAAATAAAATGCAGTGATTCTGATCTATATTTTTTCAAGTTAAACTTTATTGTGATATAATTTAAGTCCTGATACGAAATAAAATAACGTTCTCCCCAAAATAAAATGTAATTATTCTAATCTTTGTATTTTTTTTGAAATAATTGCATTAATAATTAAATTTTCAGTAAATATGCTTTTAACGTTATAAAAAAATATAATGATTCTGATTTATATTTTTTCGAATTAATTACATTGCAATTCCGAGAAAATTTCTGAGTAGTACTAATAATAGTTCCGTGCAAAAAAAATTGAGGCTTTCAAAAAATGTTTATTCAGGTAAATAAAAATAGAAATCAGAAACTAAAACACATTTCAAGATGTCTTATCTTTTTACAGCATTATACAGAAAAAATGAGTTGTAAATTCTTTCACCTTAATCATTAATAACCATATTGAAGTCGTTTTGGCACAGATTCTATGGGAGATTTGAGTGTCGGAAGCTGTTTTTTCCCATATTTTTTACCATATCTTCCTCACTTTATGCTTTTCTTCTTTGATAGATATGATACAAACTAGAGTCAGTGAAGTTATTTTTACGATAAAACATAAAGTAAAAATCATTAATTTAGATGCCTATATACTGATTCTTAAAATAAAATTAGTTTTTTAATGAATCATATACACAGAGAGAATAATAAGGCGAATTCCAATTAGGCTTAACAGAGCAGAAGCGGATAGGAATTAAACACTTCACAATTATTTAATACACTTGACAGATATTTAAAATAGAAATGTAATTATCTTTATTACACTATTGAAAACATACATTTTGTAATGGCGAACTTTGGCGTCTGTCGACTTTCAGCAGAATGGAAGCAAACAACAAATTCACGCCAACTCGACAAACTTTTGTAACATACATTTTGTAACTTTTGTAAACAAACTTCTGGCGATATTTAAATAGTATACCAAAATTAGTATTTTCGCAATGCAAAATAATGTACTGGGAGCACAATAAAAAAACGGGCTAACTCGAATAACTTTTGATCTAATTATCAGATCTTCACTTTCTGGGACGCATTCTTAAAGGATTTAGGGTTTGACCTCAAATATGCTAATCAATTAGCGCAGACGCTATTTTATGAAATCAGACATAAAAACGTAGTTTCTCTGAATAATTATACCTTTTTTTTCAACGGATTTGGATTTCTGATCCCTGAGATTTAGGGGGTAGCCGCAATATGGGAATTAGAGAACTAGTAGTTGGATCAGAAGAGCCGTCCTAAGTTTGGATCCCTTAATGTTAATTTTACGTTTTGCGTATTTCGCTGCATCTCAAGAACTTCATAAGCGAATTGAACAATTTTTTGCACACGATTATAAAATTCATTTATCCATAGATAATTGCATGCAAAAAAATAATTATATCCATTAATAGTAATATATCCATTAAATATATCCATTAAATATATCCATTTTTTTATTGTTTTATTTAATATTGGTTCAAAACAATTTTGAATTGTTCGGTATATAATTTCTTACATCGTTTTAAAGAATGTAATTTTACGTGAAGAAATAAAAAATTTGAGTGAATTTTTTCGATTAATATTAAATAAAATAATAAAAAGTAATAAATATTTATTAAAACTGATTTTTTGCATGGAATTATCTTTGGACAAACGAATTTTATAATTGTGTGTAAAAAAAAATTCTCTTTTAAATTTCTCGAGATATAGCGAAATGCGCAAAAGTAAAATTATCATTAAGGGGCTCAAACTTTGGAGCGCTCTCCTGACCAAACTATTAGGACCCAATTTTTTAGATTGCGGCTACCCCTAATAAATTGGGGGTCAAAAATACGAATACCCTTAAGTTTTATCAGTTAAATTTAACTGTTACGGATATATATTCTTGATAATATCAACCGTAATACGTAGCAGCAACGGGTATCTGAATATCATAACATTGCATATAACTGAAGCATTTTCATGTAACCGTTATTTATGTGAAATGGATCTTATGAACTGGGAAATTAATTGTACGGGACGCATTATTGCTACACCAAACTTTCCTTGACTAAGTGATTTCAGTCTCAAAAGTACGATAATGATACAACGTTCCGTGACAATGTAATTGTGCTACAATATTGCATGTCTGTAACGGGTACATGTACCTAATAATATGACACATAACAAGTTACTGTAACTGTTACATGTACCTGATAACACTACATGTATCTGCACAGGGTACGTGTAACTATTATTAATATGGAATGTATTTCCTAGAATATGTGTTTTTTGGAATTAATTGTATTGCACCCATGTCTCTATACCAATCTTTCCTGGACTAAACAATTTTACTTACAAAAGTGTGACTGTGATTTTTAATAAGTCTAATTATCGCTTAAAACGTAGTCAATTTACAAGACAAAGTTCATTAATTTGTAACACTTGAATCTAACAATTATTTATTTTGTACTCAACATTCAAAACATGTTCCTTAAAAAGAAGTTTTTTGTTCTATTTCTAGTTGAAACTTTTTCTCCTAATTGAAACAATTGCGAAATGCTATGTTTCAATGTCTTGCACTTTTCGCCAAATCACCAAGAAATTTAGCACAAGCGTTGTCTTCGCTGACTAAAGTTTATTTTTTTTTCTTCTTTAGAAAGCAGCATTGCTTCTTTTTTCTTCTTCTTTTATTCCATTAAGGTACAGCCAGGTGACGGAAGAAGAATAAAACGACGGAAACGGTCTCAGATCAAATGGAAGGCGTCATAAATCAAATGCTAACAAACAAAATTTAACGAGTTTGGCATTGATGAACGTTCGCCAAGCCCACGAGACACAGACAATAGTAGATCCCGTAAGATTTAATGGAACATCCAAAGGGATAAAAACAATTAGACTTCATACAACTGATGCCAGATTCTTTCTTAATGAACCTCTCGGCCGATGAAGGGAGGAGGGAAAAAAAAGGAAGAAAAATATCTGAAACGTTGATTGATATACTATAAGAGCCGAAGTTCTAAAATTGAAAGCATCGCAATTTTGATGTCTGCAGACAACTCTAAAAAGGCGGGTGCGTAACACAGATTTAAACTTTAAGCTTTAACTACAATTGAGTTTTAATATGATCAACCGTAAAAATTTGTGAGCTAATTTTAACTCTGTTTAGAGACAGGAATGTCAGTGACGTAATGTGGGTATATCGATCCTGATTAGTTTTGAAATGTGGCATTTGTTAACGTTTTCAACTGTTCTTTCCATTTTATTTCGGGTAAGACAAGCCCGTCAAGTATCAATTTTCTTAAGTGACACATTCTATATTCTTACACAAAGATTCTTCCATGGAGATTTCAATTCTTTTATGACATATTTCTTACTTAACACAAGTACAGGCATGAAGCCACGTAGAATATAAACAAACTAATTATGCATCGAAGTTGCCAGGTACACAAAGCAAAAATTTATCACGGTTAAAATGAAATACAAAAACAAAAATCCAAGTCAGGTAAAAAGGTGTAGACGAGAAGGAATTATATTTCAACAAATTCGATGTGCTATACAGCGCTGTATTTAATCAACTAAATTAACATTCTGACTTCTGCGGAGAAACTTAGCTCAAGTTTAACAGGCCATTTTGCTTATAAACGATCACCTGGAGCTGGCGTCATAAGTCACATGTGTGGGTATCTGTGATCTTCTTGAAGTGCAAGTACCCAATCAACATTTTTTGCAAATGTTTCGATAAACACTATAAATCCCCCCCCCCAATTTAAAAGGGCCATAGACATTCATGATGTTAACTGAACCATTGCAACAACAAAAAAGTTGTTTTATTTTATTTTTAAATAGTGTCACATATGTTTGCAAATCAAAATAAAAGCATAAAGATAATATTCAATGTCAGGAAAAGATAACTTATTATGAAAGAATTTTAGAAGAAGCAATTTAGTGATTGGATGCACGTCTAAAGTAGTAAAGTACGAAACCATGTAGAATATTAACCAAAAATCTATGAAACTAAGTATTATAAATTCATTTATTTATTCTTAAAATGATGTTTCAAGTACGTTCTTGCTCTTTTATGAAATATATCTGTAACAAAATTCCTTTTTTTTTCCATTCGTGTAGCATAAAAATATCTAAATCATGCAGCGTATGTAACGCTGATAGTTTTTCCCATAAATTTATAGTTTAGAAAAAACTTGATATATAAAGTTTCGATGAAAAAAAATGATTGTGTTAATTTTATTTCAATCGAAAAATATGTTGAATAAATTGTGAATATTTAGTATATATATGAAATAAATATCAACAGAATTCAGATAGGTGATAAGAACTTTATTATTTTTGCTATAGTGTTATATATTCATTAATAATTAAAAACAAAAATATACAAATATTACGTATAAATGCTTGTCTTTTTTTCTGTATTTACTCAGTATTTGGTCTGAACTTGTCGCTGAACGCTATTTTGAGTCTCTTTTAATTCCACAACAGTTGACACCAGGGTTCTGAAATTTGGACATCGACAAGCAATTTTGCCCCCTACCCCCATTCTAAAAACTCGTTCAAAAATCCGTGCAAAAGAAATGATAGAAAATGATTTTTTTTTGTGGTATTTTAACATTAGTCATTGTTATAAATAAAATTGTAAGACGATTCTGTTTAACATTTTATCGCACGTTCTATAATGTTTAATTATTTTTTACAACTTTAGTCACCAACGTGATTGGCTACGTCCCTGAATTAGCATTTCTAAAGTTTCATTTTGTTTATTATAGTTGTGTTTTTGAAACGTGTTTCCGGAGAAAAAAAAAATAGATGCCATTTTTTCCAAAACTTAATAAGTCTTAAGACAAAAAAAAAAAAAAAGTGAGGTAAAACAGTTTAAAAACAGCAACTAATCTGTAGGTCTGCACAAAAAGTCATAAATAAAATATTGTGCGTTATTTATAAAATTCGTGTTCATATTGCCTTGGCTAAATTTCTAGGTGCAATGTTCATTTTATATAAAGTTTCTCTTAAAATAAGTCGCAAGAATTTCTTATAAAAGTTTTTAAAGAAAGCAGGTGAAAATTCGGTGGTTTCGTATAACAATAATACCAAATAAGCCAACGACTTTTATTTACTTTCGTTAAAAATTTTCTAAGACATTTTTGTAACATATTTTAAGATAAACTTTTTGTAGAATAAAAATAATGCCTTGGAAAATTAGTTAAGATATTTAACACCGGCCACCGATCCACTTGCCTTTTCACGTTAATGACTAAACTCATAAAAAAAAAAAATAATAAATAAATAAAAAAATAAAAAAACTCGATTTTTATAAATTACACTCAATCTTTTATTTATTAATTTTTCGTGCCGAGCCATACTGATTGTTTGTTAAAATTTTCTAAATTATTTTATTTTTATTCAGAATCGATTATGTTTTGCTGCTTTTCAGGATAAATATAAGGGAAAATTGGTTAAGACCGAGTACCTCAATTGTACTTCAATTGTTCGGAAATTAGCTCTGTTTTCTAGTGGACAAACTCGGAATTATACTTCACTATCCAAAAAGAAGACCTACCATGTTGGCGAGTTTATAATTAACGTTGTTTTCCAAAGCTCTATCGCCAAGGAAAATTTTTTAAAAAAGCCATAATTTAAGTGCATTTGAAGCAATGCAATGATTTTAAACCATATACATAATCTTGCCGTGAAGAATTATCTAGGCTTTAGAACAGACAAATATTTTTAATGTCATTAAACTTATTTAAAAATTACCAATTTGGTGATATTTTTCCATTTAGAAGAAAATTATCAAAATCGCTCCCTTAGTCTCAGTTTTTGCAAATTTTTATGAGCCCAAGTAATGCAGAGTTGGAGTAAGTTTTTAAATATTAAAAATTTGACCACAAACGCTTT
Source organism: Parasteatoda tepidariorum (assembly GCF_043381705.1). NCBI lineage: Eukaryota > Metazoa > Arthropoda > Arachnida > Araneae > Theridiidae > Parasteatoda > Parasteatoda tepidariorum. The sequence continues at coordinate 94,800,921 of NC_092206.1, read as the reverse complement.
TCATTTTCACAAAACTACGGCCTTTTTCTATATTGACGTTTTGCGCCATTTTCAGAATAAGCGTTGACAGAGTTGGCCATAGATAGGCTAATCTTGACCTCACAGTCATGAATAACTGTTGCAAACTCACAGCAGTTATGAAAATGGCACATTATTCACAAAAAAGCATCATTTCATATTATGACGAAGCCTTCAAAAAGCAGTCTTGTTTTATACTATTCTTATTTACACGTCATTACAGTTATAAAAATTATTTTCTGTCCAACTTATTGTGTGTTTACTAAAGGTTCATTTCCTAATAAACGATGCGAATTTAGTCTAACAATAGCACTATTCTGTTTTATTTTGAAAACTTCTGCTCTCGGGATAAAATCGGTACTACGTGGTTTTTTTCCCACTCTACTTTGATGTATGTCTATGCTGGATCCACGAAAGCTGCAGTGCAGTAGAGGAAGAAGATAACTTCATACAAGACTGAACAAAGATTTTACGGGTCCCAGGACAAATTTTATTTCGGACACCTTCGTCAAAGCACAAAATTAACCTTATTTTCATATTTTGTCGAATGTTTAAAGATCCCAAAAAAAATTTTAGTGTTTATATGGAAATAAATACATTCTGTGCTATTTTACTTTTAAGAAAATAATGAGCACTATGTATTTTTGGAAGCACTAAGGAATTTCTGCCGTGTCCTCCGCAGCCTGATGCGACAGTCCCTTTCCCCCAATGAGTACAGCTTTGACAATATAACATTTCATTTACAATCACAATTTTCTTAAATTGTCATGTTGAATAGAAATATTTAAAGTTTTTTTTTACTGCAATTCTAGTATTTCCAATCCTTACAAAAAATAAGGTGTTTTTGAGATAGTTTTGAGGTTGACAAATGTAAAAATGGTTTAGTCTATGCAGGATTCAACTTCGGGAAAGTAATCTTTCATTAAATTGTTAGCGTTTTGATATTTTTCAAAAACATTTTTTTATCATTTGAAACTTCATTTTTTACTCTATGCAGGATCAAGCTCTGGAAAAGTAATCCTTCAATAAATTATTTGCGTTTTGGTGTGTTAAAAAACATTTTTTATCACTTGCAGTTTCATGATTCACTCTAGGATTACGTTAACTCACTTTTCCTTAAGTTTCAATTCGGTTATGTAGTTGGAAACAAATTACTATGACGAATTTTTCCGAACCTTTCGATTTAATTTTTTCAAATTAAGGCCAATATTAAGTATGCTTTTTAACCCTTTCTTTCGTGATATTTCGATGTCAATTTTACTTTCAAGCTACTTTTCCTAAAGGGTTACGCATCCAGACTCAGCAACAAAGCGTTTAACAAATAATTCATCAAAGGCACGCGCCACATGGCGCTAACTCTGATCTTGGCGATTTATGACTTCCATTCTTCACAGCCAAAAGTGACTACTCCTTTCAAAAGGTGTCACGGGAGATGGATTTGGTGTCACATATCTTCATCTAGTGTCACTATTTTTTCAAAAAATTTTCAAATTTATTGGTCTGGCAAGCCGCACCCTTCTCCAAAATTCGATGGACTCCATACAATGGTGATCAAAAATGAAACACAGACGAGGATTTGATATATAAGTCCTTCTGGCTATTTCTGAAGCGTGTCGCCTGACATCCGTTCTGTCGCCAAAAAGGGTGAAAGTTCAAAGACCTCGTCACATGACTGTCAAATATTGATGCATGTTCCGCACTTTACCAAGAGAGAATTTGTCATGTCGTTTAGATCATTACGAGTAAAGCCAGACTTTTTAGTTTTGCCACTGATATACTTAGACAAACAGCTACAGCTGAATAGTAATGAATCGAATAGTTATTTAAGCATGGTCTCGTATGTGTAGAGTAGAGTCGGGTAGCGTGGTGACACCGGGTACCGCGATTGTGTCGAAATTCGTTTTGTTTCCTATCAGATAAACCCTAACCTCAGATAAACTTTACCAGTCAAGAAGAAGGACGTCTGGTGGCTGAGTGGTAGTGCATCGTGCTCTCGTGCCACAAGTCTTTGGTTCGATCCTCGAGGCGGGCAATGTTGACTCAACCTTTCATCCCTTCAGCGGGTCGATAAAATGAGTATCAAGCTTGCTTGGGAACTGGGGGTCCGCGTTTGACTGACCGCCTAACCAGAACATCTGTTCTTGTATCCCAGAGCCCAATGTCAATAAAACTGAGATGGGCACAGTAGGTCTTGGCCCTCTATGGGCTGTCGCGCCACTGAGTTTAGTTCAGTCAAGAAGAAGGACCTACCACATTGCCCTATTGTTGATTAATTCAAGACAAGTTTTTTCCTTTTTTGCTATGTCAATTCCCTCATGTTTTTTTTTTTAAATTAGCCTTATTTATTGGCCATGACGGTTAAGAAATTTTGTTTAGTCCAGCTTATTGTACGGTTATTAGAGATACATACCCTTACAAATAATTAAGATTAAGTCTAATCGTAGCATTGGTCTGTTTCGCTTTGATAACCTCTGCTTTCGGGATACTACTCGGCTTCGTCTATCCCATTCAGGGCCCATCAGGAAAAATATAACTTCATTCAATGCTAAACAGAGGTTTTACGAGCCCCAAGACAAAATTTATTGCGGACCTCGTCCTCAAAGCACAAAAAGTCTTTTTTTTCCATATTTTGTAGAACTCTTTGAAGAAAGACCTTTTATACAAAATTGTTAATTTTTATGTAGATATGGGGAAATTCTCTGTCATATCCTTTTAAAAAAGCTAATTTTAAAGGCACTATATTTTTTGTGAGCAAATTTAGTTGGGCTCTCAGCAGTTTCGGGCCCCGAAACAATTATTCCTCCCTTTAGTACTGCCTTGACTGCATCACGTGTAAATTCAAGTATATTTTTCCTAAATTGTCAAATGAAATAGAAATGTCTGTCACTTCTTCACAGTAATTCTAGTATTTCTAAATTTCCCAAGGAGAGCTAACGTTTGCACCCGGTCTTACCAAGTGATTTGAGTTTTTCAAGGAAAAAAAAAAACATTATAAAAAAAAAAATACATCTATGTTTTTTCAAGAATGATGTATTTTATTTTATCACCTTTCAAAATAATCTTTTTCAACTTTAATGATACAACAAACATTAATGATAACCAAGCTGAATGCTCGTATTTAAATATTCTAATTCTTCAATCCCTCCTCCCCTCCTATCATTTAAATTAGTTTGAAACAATATATTAACCAAATTTTTGTCAGCGTCCAGCTGTTTTCCGCACTTTCTTTTGAATTTTAATTATTTTCAAAAGATGTCCAGAATATTAGCCAAGAAATAAATTTTAAAAATTTAAAATCTGTCCGAGCCATTAAACCACGTAGGTCGTAGGGAGTATGAGACATCGTAGTAGACAGAAGAAATATTAAAATTATTTCCATCTCTGTTGTGAATAAACTCATTCCAATGTTCCATTAAGTGTTGTGGTGCTTTCTTCAGTCGTAATTTGAGTATCGTATGATGTATATGTTACAGTGAATGACAGAAATCAAGAGAATGTCGACTTCCACCGGTGAATGTCAACAATCACATAGTCGTTTGGATGAATGTCCGAAATATTTGTTATATCCGATTTGATATTAATTTATCCGTTGATATTATTATATTTATTCATTATTTGAATATCTGCTGAGGACAGATTAGAAGAAACATCAGTGTTCGGAGTACAGGTTAAATGCATACCGGGCAGTGGCACTTAATTTCAAAAAACATTGATGTTGGGCATACCGGGCAGTGGCACTTAACTAGACCACTTAGTGCAGGGATGGCGAACCAATGGCACGCGTGCCACTTATGGCACAAGACACACTATTTTGGGCACGCCGCCGATCACAATTGTTATTACACAAATGTTATTACACTATGAAGCATATGTAACAGCTAAATTAAAATTAAAAAAATAAACAAAATAATAAACCATTATTAATAAAAAAAATTAACTATTAATGCTAAATAAACAATTAATAACCATAAAAAACAAGCTAACAATAAATAACTAACAAAAAAAATAACAGACCTGCTTAAACTAACACCTTACAACCTAATATAAGTTATTTGTCATCTAATCTGCAACAACAGAAGTCACACTGATGTTACTTTATGTTGTTTTAAGACATGGCAAAATGCATTTTTTTTCAATGTAAATAAAGAGTTTTGAGTTGATAGTATTTAGTATTATTATTTTCCCAATAATCACGAAGTCAAAATTATTTGACGGCACGTCTATGACCTCATTAAAAAATTTTTTAGAAGCATTGGCACGTTGGTGTATAAAGGTTCGCCACCCTTGACCTAGTGTATACTTCGGACATTTACCAAAGCGACTGAGTGTCAACATTCAGTTAACAACCACAAATTTCGATCATTCACAATAACATGTATATGTTATTGCTCGAAAAAGGCAACCTTCGTCACAAATAAATGACAGTATGTGGAACCATTAGGATGAAAAAATAACAGAGGTCTGAGGTTCTGTCCTCGACTCAGGCAAGGTTTAGTCATCTTTTCATCAATAAAATCAGTTCAGTCAATAAAATTAGATCCACGCATGCTTGGAAATTAATCGTTGCACGTTTGGCTGATCACGCAACCGAAAATCGAGTCAGTATGTTTAGTTTTATAAGTTGGTATTGGAGCTGCATGTTTAGTTTTATAGGTTGAAATTCGAACATTTATAGTGTCGCCACCACAGTTCTGATTTAAGCAACTGTTTTTATTTTTTTTATCTCCGTTGTAATAAATTAATTCACACTAAGTGTTTTATTCAGTCTTTCAGGATTCATTTATGTTCTTTCAGGATCTTTCATGTAAAGTTTATTCACAATGATCCGCGATGCGATGATTTAATGGTTAAAGCATTGAGTTTTTAGTGTGAAGGACTGAGGTTCGATTCACGTTGGGGGCTTTAGGCTCACCCAGCTTATGATCGATGGATACCAGCTTGACTAGGGAGGCTTGTGCGCATTGCTGGCCACATTGCCACAATCATGTCGTAGGTCATGAAATGGTGGAGCCTTAAACTCTATGACCTTCTGGCCTACGACTGGCTGTTGCGGGAATGCTTTAATTTGTTTTATTCTTAAAGTTTAAAATAAAAAATAATATTAGAGACTTGCATCACACTAAAATGTGTATATTTATTCTCAATATGTGTATGTGTATATTAAATGTGCAATTATTTCTCAATAAGAAAATAATATGCATCAAAATTCAAGTCTAAAATATAAATAAGAAAAAAACTGCTAAATATTATTAAGGTATCGTTGCGTGAACTGAAAAAAAGAATGTAGTGGGGGGTGGGGGTGAGGAAGGATAGAAATCAGGTATTGAGAAGAACGTACGCCTCAATGCATTACTAAAGAATATTTTTTTTCCTTCGAACCGAACCTTTTCCAGCATTTGTCAGAATTGGAATTTTTGATGTCTCCCTCATTTCCGGTACAAGATGGGTTGAGCAGTTTATTTATTAGTTATTTATTCCCCCCTCCCTTTTTTTCCAACCATACATTCGAAAGAGGCTGCTCTTATAGCTCATGGGCATGAAAAAAAAAACGTTCTTATCGTAGGCGTTTGACAGTTTGCTAAGTAGAAAGGAATAATGGTAGTTGTACAAAAAAAAAAAAAAAAANAAAAAAAAAAAAAAAAAAAAAAAAAAAAAAAAAAAAAAAAAAAAAAAAAAACTGCGAGACCTAATAAGCTCGTTTTAATAGCAAAAATTATTTTGGTTTTAGGTTAAGACGGAAAAAAGTAATAAAATTCCCGAAAAATGAATTTAGTAGAACTGCGTTTAGGTCAATCTTTTTCTTGTAGAGCATCTTTCAATATCATAATCAGGGGTATACAAAAGCATTTATTTATTTGGTTAAAGGTTTAAGTTGTAAGAAAAGAAAACAATAAAATTCCTTAAAAACAAGCCAAGTCTAATTATGCTAGCATATTGTGTAATGGAAAGTACCATAACCACAGGGCTCGGAATTATCGAGTGGTTCGTAGGTCTGATGCTACTAAACGGGGCTGCCATGAACACATATTTTTGGAAAGGTGGAAATTACCATTTTGCCGAATGAAATTTTTAGTTTGACAGAATCATAATTACCTTCAATTAAAAAAAAATTTCCTCACAATTATAAAATTCATTTATCCAAAGATAATTCCATGCAAAGAATAATTCTTAGTAAATTATTTATTATTTTTTGTTATTTTATAGAATAATAGTCGAAAAAATTTGAATTGTAAGGTATAAAATTTTTTACATCATTTTAAAGTATGCAATTTTGCGTGGCAAAGTGCAAAATTTGAGTGAAATCGGTTGAATAGTTGAATTTTGAAATCGAATTTTTTTTAAAAATCGTATATTTAAAATTTGATTTCTCAGGAACTATTCAACCGATTTTGTTCAAATTTTGTACTTTGCAATGCATAACACATACTTTAAAATGATTTAAAAAAATTTTATACCTTATAGTTAAAATTTTTTTCCTTCTACTGTTTTATTAAATAATAAATATTAACTGAAATTTATTTTTTTGCATGGAATTGTCTTTGGATAGACGAATTTTATAATTGCGTGCAAATTTTTTCTATGAGCTTAAAAATTTCTCGGTCAAGGCGAAATAAGCAAAAAGTGAAATTAATATTAAGAGGACCAAACTTTGGATCGCTCTCCTGACCGAAGTACAGGGACCCTATTTCCCAGATTGCGAGTACCCTCCTATATTTAGGGAGTCAAAAATCCAAATCCGTTGAAAAAAAGGTATATTTATTCATAGAAAGTACGTTTTGTGTCTTTTTTCGTTATTTAAAATATCGTCCGTTTGGCTCTATTAATTAGCATATTTGAAGTCACTCCCTCGAATTATTAAGATTGAGTCTTAGAACGTTAAGATATGATCATTAGATCATAAGTTATTCAGCGTGGTCCGTTTCCTTTTTGGTGTACTGTACTCCTCAATTTTTTAAGAAAAATCTTTATTTTTTTTTTGTTTTTGTTTGCTTGAAACTTTATGTTAGCTTCAAATAAAGTATAATTATACTTTTAATATCTTTTATTATCCCTCTCCATTAAAGTCAGAACTAATTATTTCCCACAATGATTTAAGCGAATTAATTAGGAGTTTTCTAATTTGGGAATGATAATGTACTGATGAACTCCTGGAAAAAAATGTGAAAGCATCATTCTCTTGGAATGTCTTCACAGTGTTTTGTTTTTATGTTTGTTTGAAAAAAAGATCTCACTTTTTTTCGCTCGTTTTCCCAAGCCGCGAGCAAAAATGACATTTTTTAAATGTCTTTTTTTTTAAAATTAAACCTGTCATTTCACTTTTTTTTTTAAAAAAAAATTATCTTTACAAGTATGTGATTATTTAAAAATTTAAACCTGAATCACACTAAAAAAAGACTCTGATTGCACATAAAAATTTGAGGCTATTATTTCTAATCAAGAAATAATTCATATTTATTTTCTCTAAACACACTGAGCAAATAAGTGTCAACATAGCTCCGAAACAAATGATAGTCGAATTTGAAAACTCCATTTATTCAAAATTGAAACAGCGTGTACTCATTTTTGAGTGAAATGCATAGTCTTAAAAGTGACATGCATGTTCGTTGACTGCCGTCGGGATTTGAACCAAGGATCTTCGAGATCGTAACACAATGCTCTAACCACTATAGTTGTACACAACAGTCCAGGAAGAGTTAGGAAGCTTCATATAGTGGATGCCGCAATGACACAAATGACATACATTCCTTTCGCTTAAAAGTTATTCATATGTAGCAAAATAAGCAGAAAGTGAAGCAAAAATTACTTAATCTCCTGAGTAAGCTATTGGGACCATATTTCCCAAATTGTAACCCCTTGTATCATTGATGTTATAAATTAGTATACCAGGACGTATCCTTTATTAAAGGAATCCTGATGCGCAGCAGGAGATCCTTGGTTCGAATCCTGTAGGCAGCCAACGAATACTTTCTTCCTCTTACACATATCTCTCTTCACGTCATTTTTGTGAGTATGCACTTTGATTAAAAATGAGTAGCATCATCAGTAATATTTGCTAATTTATAGTTCTTATTTGACAAAAGGGATTTTTGCACATTCTTTAAGGTTTAAATTTTTTTTTAATTCGTTATGTCATATTAACCCGGTGACCAGCATGAATATGATAGCATTGGCGGTTTGCTTCACTAAATGAGTGTTTCAATTTTTATTTGATACTATGTGTTTATTTTGTTTTTAGTTATACTTTTAAAGGGCGAATCTATAAAACTAAATAATTAAAAATCAACATTAAATGAAATAAAAGTAATAAATTATGTGTTAATTTATTGCAGAAATAGTACTAATTCATTTAGGAGAAACTTAACAATTCGTCATACTCTTTTGACGCAGACGATGTTTGATTAAATTTTTTTGTACATAATCATCTAATAAAAAAACATCTATGTTGTAGAAAGAGAAATTAATTGAGAAAAAATACTTATAGTTTTAGGGGAGCCATAAGAAATATATAAAATTAATAAGAGGCTTAATTAATTTTGGTAATATGTACAAAGTTGAAATAAAAATAACATGAGTACTAAGACGAAAAATTTATTTATAAATGATACTAATTACTATTTAAAAATAGATAAAAAATCAAGCCATTATCAAAGCTAATAATGCTTACTTAGTTTTGGTAATATGTACTAATTGAAATGATACAAATATGCCATGTACTATAAAGCAAAATTAATAGAGAAATTGTACTAAATTGTTAAGGAAAAAACGTAGAAAATCGCCAGATTATTATTGACGCCATTGATACTTAATTATATTGGTAATAATTACTAATTAAAATTAAAAATAAGCTACGTTAAAAGCAATATTAATGGAGAAATGGCACTAATCCGCTTAAGAGAAGCGTAAAAAATTGCCAAACTATTATTGACGCCAATAATGTTTAATTAGTTTTGAGAATAAATACTAACTGAAAAAGAAAAAAATATGCTTTATTCTCTTGAATACAATAAAGTAAAATTAATAGAATAAGGACATTCGCTTATGAGAAATGTTAAAAAACACCGCATTATTATTAACGCAAATGATGCTTAAATAATTTTGGTAATAGGCACTACTCGTATTATGGAAATGGTGCAGTTTTATATCATGTTTAGTTTCAGCAGTTTATTTTATATTTTATTTATTTGCTGTTTATTGGTGCAGTACTTACTATGCAAATATAGGTACAATGGATTATATTAGTATAACCTGCATCAATGCTGGAAAGCTTTAATATAGATACTGTGAAGAGAGGTTTTGTACGGTGCCTTTAAAGAGGGATAAGTACCAAAGAAAATCGCTTGATTGTTGCAAATTTTGATTATCTTGAGTTGGTCTCGAGCAATGCAAAATGATACTGAATACAGACGAACTACTATAAACGTGTTTTGCTTTATCGAATAATTTAAAGCCACCGGAAAGAATATAATATAATAATAGATTTAAAAAATGGAATTATTTAAGTTTTATTAATTGTCTTTCAGTTTTGTTCAGGATTCTCGTAGTGTTTAGTACTAATATGTTGGTTGCTTACTCCCCCCACCCCCAAACGAAAAATGGGTATTCAGCTAGACTAAAATACCTTTTTTTTATTTAGTATCTCTATGAGTGATTTTTTTTTATGGAATATGAAAAGTCATTTTTTTACGTTATTTTTCTTTGAGAGTGTTTCATGATGAAAAGGAGAACTTAAAACCAGTAGGCGAAGCTCTTTAGCTTTAAAAACATTTAAAATGGAAAATGAGATTTTGTGCAATTTTAAACACTCTACTTTTTACTTTCAGATTACAGCATGATTTCTGAAAAGTTTTTGAAACTGACTGAAATTAGTACATCAAAACAGGTAATTTCATTTTTATTATTTAAAAAAAAATCGAAAGAAAGAAATACAAATTTTAATAAAGTTTGTTGATTTAAATGGCAATTTAAATTATAATTTAAACATAAATTTAAATCAATTATTATTTTTTTTAAATCATTGATTTTTTTTAAAGATGAAGAAACCAGCAGTTTAAAAATTTACAAAGCATTTACTTATGGATTTTCTAATTAAAATTCTGATTTCAAAAGAAGACAATCTGATTTAAGTCAAATAAATTGGATCTTTTACATTCTTGAAAAAAAAAAAAAAAAATGAACCCCGCATTTTAAGCCTAATCAAGTCCATGGAGGTACTGAGACTGGTTAAAAGATGTTAAAGAATACAAGGCCGAAAAAAATAGATTAAAACTTTTAACCTAATGATTTGATTTTGTCTTGATTTGACCTTTACAGAATGGTTCCAGGAATATAAAATTTAAATAAGTTAATTAATGAATACGAACGAAATTTTAGGTTGTAAAATCAGGCTCTAAAACGTACTTTCTCTGATTATAAATATACTTTTAACGATGGATTCTGTTTTCAAAATATGGAATAGTCGCATACGCTCATTTGTAAAGCACGTTTCAATGAAAATAGTTACAATCAGATTATATATATACAGTGTTTTCACTACAGAGCGAGAACGCGAGAGTCTCGCATATTTTTTTCTTTTCTCGCGTTAAAAAATGACTACCGCGAGAAATTCATGCATTCTATAAACCAATTTCAAAATTCGCGAAATTCTTGCATTTTGAAAAAAATTTCTCATTGCGCTATTTAGAATGAAATCCCTTTCACTTTTCTTCCTGGAACTTTCATTATTTTCAACATCTGCCCCATTATCTAGCTTCCCTATTTACCAGTATTATTCAGAACCTTTAAGAACAACAGAACACCATCCCTCGGAACCTCTTTCAGAACGCATTTCTCTGCAATTACGTGTTTACCATAGGTAAGGTTTCTCCATGTAAGAAGTTCAAATTTTTTGCGCATTAATGTAAAATGGACAAATACATTGCAAAGGAAAATGAAAATGAAACATATGTGAAAATGAAACATATGTGGGTAGAAACGATCAAAACGAAACAAACACGCATTTGAGCAACCTAATGAGAATAGCTGATGAAAAAGTAGATGTAGAACATTTTCCATATGATGATGCAAAAAAAAATATTCAATGCTTTAAAAATTAGAAGATGTTAAAAATGTGTTATAATTAAAGAAATTATTATTTTTTTTTTCAAGTCTCTTTGTGTGTGTTTTTTTTTTCTTTAATTTTTAGATATCTCACTTAACTTTTTGAAATCTCACCCTGTTTTTGAGAAAGGGTGAGAAATTCTCACCCATTTTTTTTTTTGCAATGAATTAAAACATTTATCGCTTTTTTGTTATTATTCTCTTTAATAATAATCTCCTGCATTTTAAATTTTCTACATTTTTACATGATTGAAAAATATGCATTTTTAAAAAACAAAAATCGAAATCAGCTCCCTTTTTTGAGACTGATGAAATGATTTTAGAGAATACAAGACCGGAAAGTAAGAACTTTTGACTTAATGATTTGATTTTCACGTGATTTTACTTTACATGATAGTTTCAAGAGTACAATTTAAATGTGCAAATTAATGAATACGAGAGAAATTTTAGGTTGTAAAATGAGATTTAAAAACTTGCTTTCTCTCGAACAAATAATACCTTTTCCCAATGGATTCTGTTTTTAAATCTTCAAAATATGGAATGGTCGCATCCTCTTATTTATAAAGCGCGTTTCAGAGAAAATAGTCCCTCCCCCCATCAGCTTTTTTGCTGTTATTCTCTTTAATAATAATCTCACGCATTTGGAATTTTGCAAATTTTTACATAATTGAAAAAAAATTGAAATTTGCATGCTTTTTTTTGATCAAATTGTACATTAGTAAGATTATGGTTGGGGGAAAAATTGACAACAGTGTGCATTATAGTACCTAAGTAGATGATTCCTTCTTACATGATAAAAAGATTCGACTAAAAAGAATGATATAAGAATACCCCTCTGTTATTACAGAAACACATTCTTTAAAACCTTCATTTACAAAACGGTTTTGTTTCAAAAATATCCAAATTAATCCTCTTCAATCCTTCCAACAAAGTCCGTCTTTTACTTCGAGTTTAACAAAATAGAATATCTCTAAAAATGGAAAAAAGGAAAGAAGAGATAAGGGAAAAGAATTTCGAATGTCTTCCGTGTGTTCACCTGGATATTCTGTAATCTAAGATGGCTCCTTAGTTTTCGTGTTATTGTTTTGGAAGGGTATGAACGTCGGGAAAAAAAATAGAAAAATTTTCTTTTATTCATCCATTTCCGGTGAAGCTAAATATAAGCATTCTGTGTGTATTTGCTTACAGAGATGCGCTGCTCTTTTCAAATGTTGTCATAAAAGCGAGCCTTATTTCAACAATGCCGTTCTACAGCTTTCGTAAAATCCATTTTTGAGATAAAAAAAAGTTATTTTTATCATCTTCTTTTTGTCTCCATTTTTAGTACTTTCTGAAAAAAAAACACAAATGTAATTGTAGATTATTTACTTTTTTTATTCGTAGGATCATATATTTTATTTATTTATTATGAAAAAAACACAATTTTACGCGTTACATTAAAATTGAGAAAAATCCAGCACACACACGAAAAAAAAAAAATACTAAACTCCTGAATAAAAAGCATAGGAAGAAAAACATATACTTGAGCAAATTAATCCTTGAATAAAGCTATGCAACTTAAAAGTACCATTTTATATCATTTTATGCGTATACATTTTTTGACAATAGGTATGCGTATTAGTAGAAAATGTAGGCGTATTTGTGGCATTTATATTTTTTTATTCGTTGGATCATAATTTATTTTTCTATAATGAAACAATAATAATAATATTGCACACTACATTGAAAGCGAGAGCAAAAAAACATCTAATAAGTAGACCGGAATGAAATAAAACATATTATCGAGTAAATCTATCTTTAAGTAAAGCTAAACAATTTGAAGAAAAAAAGCACCGATTTTTGTCATTTTATGAATATGTGTATACATGTTTTGACAATAGGTATGCGTATTAGTAGAATATGAAATTATTGAATTCTGAAAATACGTATGTTCAAATGCGCAAAATTTTTTGTAACTACTTATGCGTAGAATATGCATTTTTTATACGTTAGATCGTAAAAAAAAAAAAATGTATGTTATAAATAAACACAATTTAACACATCACATTAAAATTAAGGGGGGTCCATCACAAAAGACACGGAAAAAACGCCACTGAATATAACAAACTTTTTTAAAAAAAAACAGGCATATTAACAAACAAAACAAATTAATTCAACCTGAAAAAAGCGCCAATTTCTGTTATTCTCTGAACAAAATATGTTATTTTGTGTTTGAACACTGATGAAAGTTTTTCGCTATTTTGTGTTTATCCCCCCCCCCGTTGTTTAGAGATTCACATGTAACTCAATGTTAATATTTTTCTTTTCTTTTTAAACTTATCCTTTTGAAGCACGCGACGATACTATAATTGAATTCAGTGGTCGGAAAAACTACATTATTTTTGTAGTTTACTACTACCCCGACTAAAACCCCAGCTAAATGAAGGGACTACAAACTACTTTGGAATTGTAATGGCTTACTTCGCTACTTTAAAGAACTGAACTTTGCTGGAGAAATTAATTTACACCTGTATAATTTACATTGCTGGAGAAATTAATTTTCACCTGTATAATTTACACTGCTGGAGAAATTAATTTTCACCCGCATAATTTACACTGCTGGAGAAATTAATTTGCACATTATGTTCAAAATGGTTTTGAATAAAAAATTGGCTTGTATTAAGCATAAAAAATTCCTTAGAAATATTTATTCATGTTCACACGAGCCATTTTGTTATTCTAAACCATTTTCTTTTCGAATTTTTTCATTCATTCTTCACATTTTTATGCCTTTCTTAGATGATAGGAAAATTATCAAATACGTGTAAGTTCGTTAAGTGTTCAATGCGCGTTTATTTCCTCTAAGAATTAGGTACATCGAAAATATTTTTACTTTCTTCGAAATTTCATCAATGTTTTACGAGCCTACATTAGCTTGTGAAAGTGTGACCGAAGAGATGAATTACAGATTATTCACAAGGGCTAGCTTAAATATTAGTCATGCATAACTCTAAATAAGCAATTCTCGTAAACTCAAAGTCAAAGGGGCATTTAAAATTGTGTCCCTTGACAGACCCACGCAGATTTGTACCCATCGAATTCGAAGAATTAGTTGTGTTAGAACTCCGTTCATATAATAAACAAACATAAAAAGTAGTTGCCAGGAATTGATACAAACTACATTTTTTTTTTGTAGCGCGCTACTCACTACACTACTTTTTTAAAAAGTAGCACACTACACTACAAACTACGAAAAGAGGAGCGACTACAGTAGTTTCACTGCTTGTAGTGCGCTACTTTCGATCACGTTCAACTTGAACTGAAAATCGGACCAGTCGAAGTTCCGGTTGAAGCAAATTTGCTTAGTTTACGATATTCTGGTTAAAAATACAGCTATTTGATCACCTTAAAAAAAAACTAATAAAAACTGATAAAGTTCAAAGTATGGGAGAATTTTCGTGTAAAATTTGGTTTAATCGCTCCTTCTCGAACTCAATTAAACAGCCAGATCGAAATGATTCTTTGAGATCAACATTTCCATTTTTTAAACTTTTCATGCCATTCACGAGGGGTTCTTTCTACTATCTCCATGCTCAGCAATAATGTTATGATCCGCTTTTGCCGCCTCAGAATCTTGATTAAAAGCAAATGGAATATCGAAAATGAAATTTTTTTGAGATTTGACATTCATTTTAATGATTTGAAAATTAATGTCAATGAACTCAAACAGCAAAAATATGATCTTTTTCTCGAATTATCTAAAACATTATGAAAAAGAAAAAATCATTTTCTGACTAAAATGTTAAAATTTCTGAAATGTTAAAATTTAAAAAAGATTGCTGGAACCTAGTTACCTACTAGTTGCCAACTCAATATTATCGTTCAACGTTGAATTTTCAATGCTGATGCTCCAATATTGATACTGATAGTTCAATGTTGATTTTCAGTGACCAGAATAAGATATTTTTAGTCATTAGAATCGAATATTATTTTTGTAAAGACTCACACGAAGTGTTCGACAAGTGATTTTGATTGAACTCAGTTTTTTTTTTCAATCTCTCTAACAGCCAATATTTTATTAACTCTCAAAACGATAGTTTTTCAGCTTTGATAGCAAAACGGAATTCAGCAGCAAAGGGTGAGAGAAAAAAAAGGCCGGTGCAAAAAATGAAAGATCCAACGGGTTCTCATCTAACGAATTGATATAATTATAAATAAAGTTGTAAAAAGACAATGGCCCTAAATAGCTTTAGTGAAGAGTTTATCGCCTTCCATCAAAATGATGACGGCGCTATAGAATAAGGAAACGGCTGTTTCCTGTACTGCCCCTCCTCCTCCCCACTCTTTAATTGTTGTTTCAGAACAAGAGAAGGGATGACTAAAAACACAAACAGCCCTTCTTAAAGACAGTTCATCTTTCATTGTTTCCAATGTTGTGAAATTTTTCCGATCCTTGCATCCTGCTTAAACATTCGAAAATAACAAACTATTGCAGTTTTAACTAATTTCACCCTGAACACCCGATATGAGAAAATCCAACTCGAATCTTTTATATGAAAAATTGGTGTACCCGAATTTCGATGTCAGAAATTTAGACAAGACTATTCGATATGAAGAATCTGTGTACCCGAATACTCGATATGAGAAAATCGTGTATCCAAATATTTGATATAAGAAAAATTGAACCCGAATTTGATTTGAGAAATTCGAACTTGAATATTTGATATGAGAAATTCGTATACCCGGATATTCGATATAAGAAATTTGAACTCGATTATACGATATAACGAATTCGTGTACCCGAATATTCGATATAAGAAATTTGAACTCGATTATACGATATAACGAATTCAAACTTGAATATTCGATATGAGAAATTCGAATTTGAACATTCAATGTAGGAAATTTGTGTACCTGAATATTCGATAAGAGAAGTTTGAATCCAAATATATCCTATGACTTGTTTGTATATCTGAATATTTGATATGAAAAATTGATCCCGAATATGCGATATGAGAAATTCAAACCCGAATATTCAATATGAAGAATTCGTATACCTGAATATTCGATATGAGAAATTCAAATCCGAATATTCAATATGAAGAATTCGTGTAACCGAATATTCGATATGAGAAATTCAAACCCGAATATTCAATATTAGAAATTCATACCCGAATATTCAATATAAAGAAGTCGTGTATCCGAATATTTGATATGAGATATTCAAGCCCGAATATTCAATATGAAGAATTCGTGTACCCGAATATTCGATATAAGAAATTTGAACTCGATTATACGATATAACGAATTCGAAATTGAATATTCGATATGAAAAATTCGAATTTGAATATTCAATGTGGGAAATTTGTGTACCTGAATATTCGATAAGAGAAGTTTGAATCCAAATATATGCTATGACTTGTTTGTATATCTCAATATTTGATATGAAAAATTGATCCCGAATATACGATATGAGAAATTGGAACCCGAATATTCGATATGAGAAATTTAAACCCGAATATCCAATATGAAGAATTCGTATACCCGAATATTCGATATGAGAAATTCAAACCCGAATATTCAATATGAAGAATTCGTGTAACCGAATATTCGATATGAGAAATTCAAACCCGAATATTCAATATGAGAAATTCAAACCCGAATATTCAATATGAAGAATTCGTGTAACCGAATAATCGATATGAGAAATTCAAACCCGAATATTCAATATGAAGAATTCGTGTACCCGAATATCCGATATGAGAAATTCAAACCCGAATACTCAATATGAAGAATTCGTGTACCCGAATATTCGATATGAGAAATTCAAAACCGAATATTCGATATGAGAAATACGAACCCAAATATTCGATATGAGAAATTCAAGCCCGAATTTTCAATATGAAGAATTCGTGTATCCAAATATTCGATATGAGGTATCCGTGAAACCAAATATTTATATTGGCTTTTCAGAAAATATAGCTAATTTTTTATTTTTAAGTTTCCCAAATCCTATCGGATAGTTTCAAATTATTTTAATTACGCGAATTGAGAATCTGCTATTTCGTATTTAAAAGTTTATCAGAATAAATGTGTTCTAATATAATTCTAATAACGAACATAAATCAGTTTTATTTAGTAAAAGCTAAGTTTTAAACAGTGTTGTGATTACTTTTAATAATACTTGAAATCGAGGAACTTACCAATATTCTGAATGGATTAAACATACCACACTATCACATTAAGTATTTTAATTCCTTCCCGAAAAGACATTCTATGGCTTTATTTTCCAATATAATGCATTCTTCAACGTTTGAGCTTTATTTGCATTTCTAGTCCAGAAATTTTCAAATAAACTCAAAGATCAAATAATATAAAAGCCAAAAAAGGGGGATAAAAACTTAAATTTAGCGGTTATTGATTTATGACGAAGAAGTTGTCGCTCAATGTTTAGACATCATAAAATCACTCAATTTATTTCACCCCGAAAAGTCAGAAAAACTACTCCCATAAGGTACCACCGTCAAAATTAAAACGCATCAAAAAACCGCCAAGAATGGTTGGCGTGGAAGGATTTGTTAATAAAATTTTCTTCCATAAGAAATACGTATGGGGGAAAAGCACTTTTTTTCATAAAATTAAAACAAATTAATAAAACTGCCGAAGTTATAAGCAACCTGAAGCAGCCATTTTGGCTATTGCATTATGGGAATTCTAAGGCGAATGTGAACCTGGGAGTACTTTTTAAACTCATTTTTATGTACCTCGGGAGTTAAGTACGGGTTTTATTAAATACATTCCAAGCGACTTCACTTTTACATTTTGTACTCCATTTGTGGTTTTATTTTTACCAAGGGGAGGAACTTTTTTTTATTATTACTCAAGGGTGTATGCTGGATTTTTATGTTCTTATTTATTTATTTTTAAACCTCTGAAGGAAAAAAAATCGAAATTGGGGAAAAGTATTTCAAGACTTGCTTCGCTTATTTATCCCTGTTTTGCGTTATGTGCGGTTTTATGGCTGGAATTCTGCAGTTTTTCGTCAAGTATGCATCGGTATTTTTCGTGCTTCGAAAGTATTTTTATGCATCTTTTTTGGTTCTTTCGAACATTTTGCTCTCGCGCGTAAAACTTTTGCGGTCTTTACTGCGGTTTATATTAAGTTTTGATCTCAGTTCTGAAGAAATCATTTTTTTTGGGGTCCTTTTATTATTGGCGCCGCTCTGGATATTGAAATTGAAAAGCGGCAGACAATATGTCTAGAAATAGTCTATTTTGGTCATAAATAAAGATGACTACATAAAAATTATAATTGACTCTCTTCTGTGGGGAACTTCCAATATTGATTCTTAGGACTTTGCAATATAGTATTAATAACATGCGCATTGCTTTGGAATATCTAATTTCAATTAACAAAATAAAACAAAAAATATACTAAATTGTTACTAATACCAGTGTTGTTACTAATAAACAATTGTTACTAATAAACAGGTAATTGGTAGGATCGCCACAATCACTTCGCTGACCCGATCACTTTGCTAACTTGATCAAATTGGTGATGCGGCGTAATGAGTTGTAAGCTAAGTGACTGTGTCGACGAAGGTGTCATCTCAGCGAAAAGATCATGTTATCGGAATGAGCTATCGGCAAAGTGATCGTGTCGGCAAAAAGAACTGTAGTCAAAGTAATCATGTCGGTGAAATGATCGTGTCAGCGAAGTTGTAAGTGAAGTGATTGTCGGCGATGTGAACCTAACCCAATTGATATTCATATAATTCTTTGTAAGACAACAAGAAAAACGGAGAAAAAAATATTCTGATACCCAAGACTCTTGTAATCGAAGACGATAGTAAATTTAAACCACCTTAAAGTTGCATTAGCAAATGATTCAAATGTATTCAAATGAAACCAAATCTAAAACATTCCCTAACAAAATATTTAAAATCGTCAAATTTGGTAATATTATAGTTTTGTACACATTAAAGTAATTAATAATTTCTATACTACTCACTGCTCATAATTTCCATACTACATTACATACTCTAAATTGTAAGGTATGCAGTTTTTCAATTAATATATTTTTAAGAATATAATTTTATATAATTTTACAAGCTTTGGATTGCTCTCCTGACAAAACTATATGGACCCTACTTCCCAGATTGCCGCTACCCCCCATATTTTAGCTGTCAGAAATCAGATTACGTTGATATAAAGGTATATTTATTCAGAGAAATTACATTTTTGAGTCCTAAAACGTGAAGATCCGATCATTAGATCAAAAGTTATTCAGGGTGGTCCTTTTTTTTTTCTCCACTGTACATTGTCTAATTTGAAAGAAAAAAATTTGATTTTATATTTTGTTACTCATGATATGTTTTCAATAAATTGAATGAAGCGAAATTTTCTTGCACGATTTGAAAAATTCGCAAAATATTGTCTCAATATGAATTTTATGGTTAAACCACCAACCCTCTTAAAACTAGCTCATGCAGAGTAATTAGCAGTTTGCATATCCGAGATTTTGGTTGCAAAAAAGCATACACCGATATGTTTTAATAACGCTGATTTGACACGTTTTCAAATACTATCAGTTACAACAAATAACGCACTGTTAACGTCTCGCTATTATCTATTAATTATTTGCATTGCAGAAAAGTAATTCGTACATCTTAGAAATTTTTTTGATCGTGAATTATCTCACAGTAAGGAGTGTGTTTTCAAACTTCACGAAATATAATGAACAGTTACAAGGGGCGGGATTCGTAGTTGCCCTGATATTCGTTGATTTTTTTCTTTTGTCTTGCTATTCCTGATTTTTGAGTGTGTTCCTACAAATACAAATGAGAATTTTAAAATAATTGGTTTGAAGCATCAATCGATACAATATATTTTTATTTTAATTAATAGTTCTTGTAAAAATCGCAAAGCTTGAATATTTAAACTTATGGCCCGTCCTCTATTCATATATGAGAATCTTTACCGGAAGTAATCATTGTTTCAAACTTTTTGACAATTCAGTAATTTTACGAGAAAAATACTCAATTGAAAATTTTACAATATCACATTTTTTAGGGTGATGAATTCAGGGGTTATTTATAAATTTCAGCAAATGCAGAAGCAAATCTTGCAGCTTCACAATGATCGATTCTAATCAACAACAGTTATCACACCATGGAATTTTTAAACAGTCATTTGAGGTATTTGTATAAAAGTAATTCGCTGTATTACTTTTGCACAAATATGTTAAGCAACATATCTAGATTAAATATAAGCAACATATCGAGTTTTTCGAGATAATTGAAACTTGCTTTAAAAATTGATTAGGGAAGCCTTGAACTCAATTACGAATATTAATGAAATATTGTTCTGCAGGAATATTACTAATTGGTACTGGTTTCTTTTAGCTACAACAGGCAGTATATAATTTTTTCTATACATTGATCTCAAACTGATTTGAGTCGTGCAGTGCTTTGTTAAAAATACTATTCTGAAAGCTGTTAAAATTTTCTGCTCTAAGCTAAGTAACTCAGAAATATATTTTATCACGTATATTTTATCGTTCTTTTGCGATAAAACTTTCTTTTCTTATATTTAATTAGAGTACATTATACTTTTCTTACTTGCTCTTTTTAAAACTATTCTGGTATATATACTGTTCAAAAAAATAACCCGATTATTTTTTAACCATTACAATGCTTTCAGGGTGCGCCAGTTGCCAATGAAAGTAAATTAATGAAAGTATTTTGCCCAATAATATTAACTTTCCCCTAAGTTGAGGCAAAAAAATGTTTTAAGTATAAATTTTTTTATTTTGAAAGCATAGAAGAACCCCCCCCCCAAAAAAAAAGAAAATTGAAATTACTTCATCCTTTTATAAGGAAGACTAGTCGGGATATTTTCTTAAATCTCTTATTTTTTATTCTAATAAGCTTCACAAATCGAAGATCAATCATCTGCTCAATCAAGTCATAGCGTGCTCAGAACCGATGATGTCACAAACTGCATGTCTGGCAGCAGCCAATATCTCAACATCAAGGAGTCCAGGTAATGAGGCAGGACGGAATCAAATATTCTTAATGACCCCCACTATATCAATTAAGTCAAGAAATGGACGTAGATGGGAGGGGGGCATATAATAATAATCAGAAGGGGGGGTATACGCCCCTTTGCCTTACAGATGATGCGCCTTGATTGAGATAAATGAGATTGACTGTTCCGAGGCTTTGATTTATATTAGGGCAAAACAGCCACCGCAAATGATATTTGTGGGCGAGGGTTGTTCTAAAAAGGTTAAGCACCCCTTGCCAGCGTTGCCGCACGAAACTGGGAATCACGTTTCATTAGCTTTCTATCCTATAGTGTGTTTAAAAAATTTATATTTGATTTTTATAGAAGTTTTTACGCAATTGAACTAGGATGGACAGTGTGCAAAAAGTAGTAGAAAAAAAATACACTGAATAACCAGTGATCGAATGATCAGATATTCACATACTAAGGCACGAGATTAATGGTTCTAAGGCATGATCTTTACTATGCTAATTTATCAGTGAATTTATGAAATAATTCAATTTATGAATGCATTCATGAATTAATTTTCTTAAATTAACAAAATCACCAGACTTTAAAAACTAATTCCGCACTGTCAAAATTTCAGAAACTTATTTTGACGCGACAGAAATGTTTCCGAAAAACTCAGAAAACTTCATTTAATATCACGTTTCGGACCGAATAAGAAACATTTATTTTATTTTCAAAAGTTGGAAACTCAGAGTGTAGCAAAGCTACCATTACAACTATTCAATTCCGATTCGGTAATGTATAAGA
Source organism: Parasteatoda tepidariorum (assembly GCF_043381705.1). NCBI lineage: Eukaryota > Metazoa > Arthropoda > Arachnida > Araneae > Theridiidae > Parasteatoda > Parasteatoda tepidariorum. The sequence goes on along the minus strand of NC_092206.1, from coordinate 94,779,003 downwards.
CATGTTAATTCAATTCAATCAGGAGGTACCTTTAGAAAGATGACGGTTGACATTCACTGTTGCCTAGCCACACATGTGTGACTCGAATGTGTGATCTGAACAAACCTGCCTCGACTAATAATCCTACCACGAGTGAATTCGCCCTCTTAGCTATGAACACACCTAGTTAAATGGATGGTTCAGAATGAACAGTTAACTTGCAATTTGAGACTGCGACATTGTCCTCCTCACGCTGTTGTTACTCAGCCTCGATCACACACAACGGAGCTTGTAGTCACTCGAATGCTAATTGTAACACAGGAGCAACCACATCCACAACCGTGATTTTAATACTGCTCTCACGACCAGCACTCAAACCCGGTGATTTTAATACAGCTCTCCCAGCCTCTCACAAAACACCGATAAATCAACTCGTGGTATCCATTCACCAAATTCTATCACAGATAAAATTCTGGCGGGGGAGTCATGTAGCGTAGCTACCACTACAACTGTTAAATTCCAGCTCACTAGTATATAAGACATGTTAACTCGATTATATCTTGACATACTTTTTGGAAGATGACGGTAGACATTGTTGGTAGCCTCGCCAAAAAAGGCTACCGAAATAATTTTTAAAACTACATGCACCGCAGTTGCTCCATATATTCAGAACTGTTTGAGGATTTTTTTTACAATGCAAGTATTTGCTTCAGCATAAAAAAAAAAATGACAGTTTTGAGCTAGTAGGAAATTGTATACTTATTGAATTTGTTTTTCATGCCTTTGGACTTAGGGCATAAAACAATATGAAAACAAATCCTTTATAATTCAAACACTGACCTGTAATCTATCCTCTCCTAACCAAAATTTATGGATCAATATATTTTTGCGAAATCAGTCTTTATAGTTTTTCATAGGGATTTATTCTGTCTGGCTCAGGCAGTTTTGATCACATTAATGGAAAACATATATTATATATATTTGTTTTTTCCCTTCTGGTCAATGTTTGACCACAAAACATCCCATTTGACTTAGTATTGATTTAAAAAACAATAATTGCACAATCCCTTATTTGATACAAAATAATCGGTGGGAGTTGAATGTGAGGCTTAAAAAGTGAAGTATTAACATATGTAAATGAAAACAAATAATTTTTATTAAGATTTTCTATCAAAATGTACATATATCTTGACACAATTTAAAGATAAATTTCGATCGCATCCCCATAATTTCTTGAAATAAATTTTGCGGGAACACAAAATTTTATAAATCATAAACCATTTACAATTTTTCTTTAAAAAGTAAAGAAAAATTTTATTTTCCATTTAGCATTAACGAATTAACATATTTAACAATCCAATCAATGTTTTAAGACATTATAAAAAGCAATTTCGTGTTATTTTGAATACAAGTCTGTTTAGGTATAAAATATTCCACCCATTTTCATCCTGTATTTTGAACAGAAGCTTTTCATTTCTTCATTAATTTGTCTAAAACTCTGACATAAGAAATATATAAGCAATTTTGTTTTAATTTGAATACAGGTCGGTTTTGGTGTAAAATATTCCACCCATTTTCATCCTGTATTTTGAACAGAAGCTTTTCATTTCTTCATTAATTTGTCTAAAACTCTGACATAAGAAATATATAAGCGATTTCGTGTTAATTTGAATACAGGTCGGTTTTGGTATAAAATATTCCACCCATTTTCATCCTGTATTTTGAACAGAAGCTTTTCATTTCTTCATTAAACTCTGACATAAGCTTCATAGAATGATTTAAAATATTGATACTTAAAATATCAAAAATCAGCTTATCATAACCTAATATTCGACATAGAATACTGTCTTTAACAACACTCACAAATAAGAACTGATTAACTATCTGAGTTTTATTTTACATTAAAAACAGTGTGTCAGATATTTCCTATTAGATAACGTTTCTTCATTTTTGTTTTTAAAATATTACTCATAAATTAATTTACTTGAATATCAGGATTTGAAAATTTGTGTTTAAAAAAAATGTCAAAATCTGATGAATTATTATCGAGGCATAATACAGAAAATGTAGGATTAAAAGTTTAAACCAGTATATATGGCGAATGAAACTGAAAGTTGGAAGTTTATGATAAATTAAAAGTGATTATTACAGTGAGAAAAAATAGGGTCGAAGTTACCAAAATATGGTTGCATTTACCATGTTCCTGGTGAAATATATGGTTATATTTACAATGTTTCTGGCTCTATGGGAACACAATAAAGGTTGTAAGAAAGTATTTTTTACCAAAACGAATGATTTTGATTTAAGTAACCATGAAATACAGCATTATAATATGCAATAAAATGCAAACTTGATGATTTTATTAAGATTTCTTAGAGCACAGCATAAAAACCATTTATTCGGTTAAATTTACTTTTAAGTTTTGTATTTTTTTCTAAATCTTTGGTAATAGGAACTATCATTTTCAAAAACCCGAATTTTCGGTAAACCGTTACCACATCAACGGAAAAATTACCAAATGAATTACAGTACATTTCGCTTTAAATACCAGATTTTTTTTCCACTTTTTTTATTACCAGAAATGTTGTTACGTTACCCGAATTTTTTTCCCCGTGTAGTAACTCCCACTTGTTTTAATCGATAGTTAAAATTAATTTTGATGTATTTCAATATTTGCTGAGATTCTCCTTTGTATTGATTAGTCATAGTCTCATTATTTAATTTTTTTGCCCTTTCCATTTCATAATAATTCTTCACCCCTAAATGTGCAGGTTTGCCAACATTGGTGCCAAGGATATATACATACTGCTGCCAATTTATAAAATACTAGGAGGCTTCGCCCCCTGCTCGCTGGCGCTCACCAACCCCCGGAACTGCTTTCGCAGTTCATTTCGGATTGCTTCGCAATCCAATGCTTGCTTTGCTCGCTCATTGGATACGTTCTTAACGTCTAGCTTTTGTATACTTTTTTGAATACTTAAGTTCCGAAAACTTTTCACTGCAGAAAATTCTAAACCTGTACATTTCAATATTATCTGGGCATTTGGCGATACAACACTTATAGAATTGAAGGATTTATTACGTCAAGCGCTCAGGTATCATAATTTTGATCTAGTTGCGCTTCTATGTCATTTTGATTTATGTTGCTAAGTTAACTTTCAAAAAATTCTATGGCTGGCAACAGCATTTTTATTTTTTAAGATGTTTATTTTTATTTCTTTTAGAATTCGTTATTTTTTTAGCGATATGTTTTTTGACCTAACAGAATTCTTTGCCGACTGTTCTCTGCATATATGAAGAGAATAAAGTAAATATTTAAGTGCTGTGAAAAGAATCTTATTTAGTTGTACAAAGTACTTCTTTAAAAATGAAAACTGTTGCCACCGGCGGAAAAGAAATACAGCCAAAATTTGGGAGCCTCGTAAGAGAATTATATATATTAGATTATCATGTTTTTAGGGCATGAATCTGAATTGAACAACCTCATAATGCTCACTCTGGTTTTTGTTTCCATTTTTAAAAGCGCTATATGTTGAGCCACCTCATGTGACATTTGCCATGTGACATTTTTAGCAGCAATCATTGGTCGATTTTCTAACGTTGCCATTCGGGGAGTTGTAATGAGGCTTTTTTTTTGGTGCCGTGTAAGAGAAATATATATATAGATTGGCATTTCATAGAATGCATGGCGTTTATAGTGAAAGTATGAAATATGATAATTATTATATTATTTTCTTTATTATTATATAGAATTCCCAAAAAATTCAATAGAACAAATTCTTTTCAGGCAAATTATGAAAATATGAGAAATTCACGCAAGTATTGCCTGTAGGCGTATTAGTCATTTGATAGAATGCCCCGGAAGTGTGTGAAACGTAAATCCTATCATACTATGCTATTTTTTATTACTCATTCTACAGAATACCTAAACAGTGTTAGAAATATTAATTGATTCATATTTTGCTGGTTTGTCATTTGCCATTCTATAGAATCATTTGGCCAAGTGTGAAATTATAATCGTTTCATTGCCGTTTTTTCATTGGTCATTCTATTAAATGCCTTGTCAATGTGTGAAATATTTATAGTGCCACATTTTATCCAGTTTTTCATTTGTTATTATACAGAATGCCTAGGCATTGTGAGAAATATTAATTCTTTTGATACATTATATATTTGTCAATAGTCATCCTGCAGAATGACCGGGCAATTTATGAAATATCTAAAGTTTAATATTCCATCGATGGCTGGAATTCGAATTCCACACCCGACTCGCGTCGATCACAGTGATCACGTAAAAAATATAGTCAGTGATAGACGGCTCATGGTTTAGAGTCCTCTTGCCGTCAGGCTAACCGTGGAAGGTTTTCGTGGTTTTTTGATCTCCAAATAACGCAAATGCGAGATAGTTCCACCAAAAAGGCCTCCACGAAGGCAATTACTTCCCGATTCTTGCTAAAGGAGTTCCCTTGTCTACTGGATTGGGTTCAAAATTACAAGGCTACGGAGTTGTTGGTCGAAAGTTTAAAATTAGGTCGCCTATTCACGGGCGATTATAAAATAAAATAGTTTAATATTTCATCACTTAGTCATTAGTCCTGCAATAGAATGCTAAGGAGAGGCATGAATCATTGCCTAGTTCTTCTGTTTTTTATTAGTCATTTTATCGTTTGCCTTACAACGAATAAAATATAACTCACTTCGTACTTTTCTAATCGGTTTTAGATATTCTTTAGAATGATTAGGCTTTCTATAGAATACCACATTTGATGCGTTGACGGTAACATATATTAAGACAAAGCACATGATGAACAATTTAAAATTATCCTTTATCTATTACCATATTAAGATTTTCTTCAACAGGGAGATAGTAACAAAGCTATGTTCATCAATTAGAACTTTTTCAAAGCTATATTATGATCTCTTTTACTTTTGTAGCTCATTTTTATTGATCAAGGGCTCCAAGATTTATAGCAAGTTATGCGAGCTTTTATTTCCAAACTTTTATGACGTTTCAAACTTGATTGATCGCCCCCGAGTCGCCAATGAAAAGCTTTATGAACGGGAAAGGATATAACTCACTTCCCATGTGGCTTTCATCCTCATTCTTGAATGAGTTTAATATTTTCATCAACCCTTTTGACACTTATATTCGGAACACAGATATCTACTCTTTAAACAAAAGAAATAAATTTTTTGATCACTTTTGACTTGATTAACGAAAAGGCACTCATCGTCTTTTATGTAACAGTTGAATTGTATAGGGACAACACCGAATGAAGCCCCCTCTCTCGTTTCATTTATTAAAAACAAAAATTTGACATATGGCATAGGGACAGATAAATCTTCATCTTTCTTTACTATTATGACCTTTTCAATTGTAATTTTGTGGTTAAAAATTTTTTGAATTTATAATCTTTATTTCCATATAGAAAAATATCTACGTTACCCCAGTCAGCTATATCTACATCAATATCAAATAGAAATCAAAACTGTTCGAAACAATAAATACAAACAATCGAAAGTAAAGGTGTAGAAATATTTTTTATATTAAAAAACGAAAAGTGCGCTAAAAGTATATAGTGTTAAAAGATTTAAAATACTCGAGTTGAGCAGCCAATTAATTTCAAATAAATAAGTTAAAATCAGACCGTTAAAGATTTCAAATACACAGACCAGTCAATTGATTTAAAATAAATAAATTAAAATCAGATAGAGGAAAAAGTGACTAAACATTAGAAGCCTAAAATCAAAGAGAAGTTGAAAGATTTAATCTAACCAGTAGTTTGAGTTCATGAAACCAAAGATAGTTCATATAAGTAGTTCAAAAGCTTTACATTCACAGTTTATATTGTTCTTATAAATTCAGCGAAATAAGGAATTTCCACTTAAAAATTAAAAGAACTAAATATTAGAATTATTTAAAGTCTTTGTATTGCTCAGTTAAAATTATTCAGAACAGTTTAGCAAATACAGTTTTGTATTTACTTGTTGTCTTGCTATATTTATAGTTTTCAAAAATTATGGATATTTTCCTAATATTTAAATAATGCGATAAATTTATGAGTTCTAAATTTATTTTCTAAAATTAGATACAATTTTTTATTTTCATAAACATAATGAAAAATAACAGTATGTAGTGAACATTTAGTGTAGTATTTAGTGAAGAAGGGGGTTTAAACTAAATTGTATTTCATCTTTTAAAGTTTAGCGCGCTTTAACTGATTGCTATGTCCTGCTAACGTGCATAGTTGGTTTGAAAAACAGTGTAACACTGGAATGAAATATACATTTGTTAGTGATTTTCTTAGTAAGCTTCGTTATGTTTCAAAAGCTTTAAAATAGTTAATAAGTGAATAAAATATAACGGCAATATGTTAAGCAATGACATAAAATGTAATTAAATTACATGTACATCTGCTAAAAAAGATGAAAGTAGAAGCTATTGTTTGAAAAGTATAGTTAAGAGTTATTGAAAAATAATTGAACAATGGGATAAAATATAATGGGATAAATTAAATAATAGAATAAAATACAGTGGGATTAAATTGGATTGATTAAAAAGGGGGACGAAATGCAATCGGAATAAATTGGGTAAATTTAAAATTAATAAAACATACTATACATAATATTTCTAAAGATATTGAAGTAAATAAATAACCGGATAGAATTAAATAGGATAAACTAATCAATATGTTGATATACTGGTTTTATAAATTGTTTGTTGGAAACAGTTATTTTCGGTAGCCGTTAAAAAATAAAAGTTATCTATTCCAACCATTTGATGTTGGAATTCAGACGGAGTTTAAAGCCAGATAAAAAAAGAATAGAAAGAAAGAAAGAAAATTAATTGCTGCAAGTCAAATGACTGATTTTATGCCGCACTTAATGCATTATTTATTCAAAATACTTCCCTTTTATCTGTTGTTTCTTTATTTCCGGCAATGAGAGATCTAAACAGAACAGAATGAAGCTGTCAATTAAACAACAATGTAGCCGCTTTTGTTAACACACGCCGAATCTGTGTGTAGTTGCGCCAAAAACCGGGTTAACTGTTTTTGTCACGCGTTTAGTTTAGTGAGATGTCAGCTTAACTTCCAAGTATACTAATGAAGGAACTTTTTTTTTTTTGTAGTTTTTAGTTTTTAGCAAGAGTGAACGACCAGAGGACAGATGCGCACTTTCATTACTTTATAAATGCACCCGTTTATTTAAAATGACCGTTATATTGCAACAATTATAACAATGGAACTGTTCCAAAAATGAAATATATAAAAACATATATGTTTCAAAAATCGTTAGCAATTTGGGAGCGCATTGGATCATAATATTTGTTTTGGATCATAATGTTTGTTTAATTTGCAGATACATTAATAAAGTGTTAAAAGGAAACCACAAGGAAATCCGCTCAAAGTGTGGTAAAATAGCAACACTCTTGCCAAATTCAGCATCACGCTACGGTAAAAAGTTTAACTATTAGTTAGATTGATGAGTTCATCGATTGCTTTAATTATTTTTTAGTAAATTTAGAAAGCATTTTTAATAAAATTTAGAAATTTAAACTGTAATCAGTTAGTTTAGATCTATGAAATGCTTAGATGATAATTCTTTTGAAATGCCGTGTGTTAATGAAGGCATTGGTACATTTTGTAAAGTAAATTACGATTAATTTTAAGTATTTAAATTTTTCGCTGTTTATTTCATATTTATTTCAATATTCAATAAAATGCATAAATTTATTGACATGCAATTAAAATCTTTTTAAACAAATAGTAAAATTAATAGAGAAAAGCGTTGCAATTTTAAAGATGTAATTTTATTTATTTATTATTATTATTATTTATTTGCAACCTTCATTTCTTTAATTAAATTTTTTGTTTCAAAACAAAATCGAAATAAATTTTAATTTATATTTTTTTATCTTATAATTATTTTAATTATTAATGTAATCATTATCATCTTCAATGTTATTGTTTCAAAGAAAATTCGTCAATCGCAATTACACAATATGATTTTTTTATTCTTATTTATTTTAAATGAAAATTCATCCTAAAATTTCTCTTGCTCCTCTAATCATGTGGGCCAAGAAACAGGATAAATACAAATCCACATTTTTTTAAAAAGTTTATATAGCTTTCTTTTTAAAACTTATAAAAATAAAACTCTTAATGCAGTGGAAAAAGTATATAATTAAATACAACTAATTTTTTTTATTTTTGTTTTATGCATCATTGAGTGTTTTTAAAATTTTAAATTAAATAATTAAAAAAAAAATTTCTAATTAGTTACTATTATTTGGTATTTTTCTATCTTCTTTCCTAAATTCAGCTATTTTATTTTTAGTTTTAAATTTTTTTAAAAAAAAAACATCATTAAGCTAAAGAAAATAAAATAAAATTAAAATTAAAAAAAAAAACCAGTTCAATTTATTTGACTTCCATGGCACTTTATTGCACTCATCGCTCCGGCGAAATGGTTAAGTACTTATTATTTTATTTTTATTATTTTATGCCTTATTTCTGTGTTTATTTATTTTTTCTTTTAAAAAAGATAATTAAATAGCAAAAAGCAATGTTGGAGGAATAGCCATCATTGAACTCTTTGCATAAGTTTCGCGTACATAAGTAAACCGTGAATATCAGCCTTAAAAATGTCACTGTAAGTTACACAAAATTACAGTGTCAGTATTTGAACAGTACACATTACAGTCTATTACAGTATTTGCAATTAAAACTTAAAAGGTAGAGAGAATTGTGCATAGTAACAACAACCTGGTTTTTAAGAGCGATATCAATTTTTTTTGTGATTCATTCTCTGCTGTTGCATTGAGTCACGGTCACGTGTTTAAAGTATTTAAATCTTTCTAAACATGACTTATTGTTGATGTTTGCCGACAGAGAAATCCCGTGACTCTAAAAAAGCATGATCACACTCAATTTGTTATTTTGATTGTGTGATTTTACGATATAAGGAAGCAGATAAAGGAAAAATTCTAAACGTTCGAGATGTAACAGTTTATCTATGCTACTTAAACATTCATATTGTTTTGTAATTAAAGATTAATTAATTAATAGCGTAATTTAATTAATTTTAATTTCATTGTTATCAATACGGTAGCGAACATCATACATAAAAAAATATGTTAATTTAATAAAAAATGACACTGCCGGATAACAATTAATTAAATAAATTATTGAAGAGATTCAATTTCATATTTTTTTTGTGTGTGTGTGTGTGAACATGCGAATATTTGTTAGGTTTTTTCCATATGAATACAGAACGACTGAAAATAGCTTAGTCACATATAACTCTGTAATTTTTAATGTTTATTTAAAATATTACGACCATAATTTTCTATAAACATGTAAATATTACGATCAAAATTTTCTATAAACATGTAAATATTACGACCGAAAATTTCTATAAACGTATAAACATTACTACCTATAATATATTTAAAAAACGAAACAGAAAGACAGCAGAGAAAATGCAATTCAAACTTTTTGCGGATTGCAACGGAGCGCACTAAAGGGTTAAAGTTGACATTATATGGTTGGATACATAATATGTACTTAGTGATTACAAAAGTTGTTTTGCGATAAAAAATTAAATAAAATACAAAAATTTTTTATAAATAATAACAGTCGATGTTTTTAATTACTTTAGAATTTCTTAAAAAAATAAAAAAAACTGTGTGGTTTCGTAATTACGAAAGTCGAGAGAAATTGTTAGCTTATGACGTCAAATGAAATTGACTGACTCTCAAATAATTTTACATAAAAGAGAGTAGATGAAAATGTGATGGGGAAAGATCAGGTGAATAGGGCGAGTACCAGATGATTTCCATTGAATTCATGAAGTTTGTTTAGCGAGATAAGAAGTAGATTTTCATCAGACGTAAAAATTTAAAATTTTGGAGGGAAAATTGTTAGTTGATGCCAAATTTGTCCATCGTCATTGAAAAATCTTCAATCTGAAAACAATAGTTTACAATACATGAGTCTTAAATATGAATACAGATTGTCAATTTACTTTAGAGAGCTTTGTATTCTTTGATATTAAACGATTGTGAACCGAAAAGAGATCAACGAAAAAAAGTAATATATTAATAAATAAATGTAACGATCGTTTCGATTTTGACCAACGAACCCGAATTTAATGCAAATATTCCAACGTAGTTAAATATTTCTTAAAAACGAGTTTATATGTAAGGATAAATTAAAAAATTACGAAAAGGAGCATTTTCCTCTTTGTACTATTTATAAAATTAATTGGGGCTTGACTGTTCTAAAATTACTTTTAATTACTAATTACATTAATTGTATTGTGATTTAATAATATTCAAATAATACTTTTTAATCCAGTTATTTTTTTAAAAAAATTTATTATTATTTTTGTCATTTATTACTTCTGTTAATAGGTGGAATTGATCAAAAAATCTACCCCCTGAGACTCTACTGTTAATAGTTACTATTTATGTTACTATTTATATCAAAATTACTATACACCGTATAATTATATTTACAACTAAAAATATATAAATTATAATGTATAAATTAATATATAAATTATTAGAAAGTTCCATTCTCTCACATTCAACTTGAACTTAATAATTCGTTTTAAAAAATACCTTATCATGCTCAAAAAATTATTTAATTACTTTAAATTCAATATAGCCCGAATCGAAAAGGAAGTTACATTTATATAATAGTTAATGCGGTGCTTTTTCTCCTGTGCTGTTTTTATCGGTGCTTTTTTCCGGGTTCTTCCTTCCAGTGCTCTTTTTTCTGTGATTCATGTTTATAAAATCAGTGAAATTCATAAAATGAATTATTTATGCTTTAAAACCTTCTTCCCAGAAAATATTCAACATAAACTCTGAAAAATATCATAAAATGTATCGCTTTTTTTCTTCTTCAGTAAATCATTGATAGTGTAAAAGGTGGAAGGAAATGCTTGAACGGAAAATGATCGATTTCTGAAAACAAATGTATCAAACCATTGAATGATAAATGGCGCATCACTTTTATGATAATATTCCTCTTATCTTCTGAAATAAATTCTTCTGAGATACGCAACCTTTGAAATTTCATTGATTACCATGAAAAAGAAAAATAGATACTCATATTGTGTATATATAGGAAAGAGACTTTTTAAAAGATACTTAAATATATCTAGTTTAATTAAGTTTATTTTTCTTTCATAAAACAGTTAATTTACGCTAGAGAATTTACTTTAAAGTGAACATTTTACATCTTTTTATTTTTTAACTGAGTTGAAAAATATTGTTATTCAGTAACACTAAAATTTATAATGGCAGTAAGATAGGATATTTTAACTGAGCTAAAAATGTTGTTATTCAATAACACTAAAATTTATAACGGCAGTAAGATAGGATATTTTAACTGAGCTGAAAACTATTGTTATTCAGTAACTGAGCTAAAAACTGATCTGAAAATGTTGACCTATTTTAACTGAGCTAAAAATGTTGTTATTCAATAACACTAAAATTTATAATTGCAGTAAGATATGATATTTTAACTGAGCTGAAAACTATTGTTATTCAGTAACACTAAAATTTATAACGGCAGTAAGATATGATATTTTAACTAAGCTGAAAACTATTGTTATTCAGTAACACTAAAATTTATAATTGCAGTAAGATATGATATTTTAACTGAGCTGAAAACTATTGTTATTCAGAAACACTAAAATTTAGAATGGCAGTAATGGTATGATATTTTGACTGAGCTGAAAACTATTGTTATTCAGTAACACTAAAATTTATAATTTCAGTAAGATATGAAACACATAAGAATCAGTAAAGCTTTTTTAGGAGACAATACAAAGCAAGAATCAGTAATTTAAGTTGCATCCACACACTAATTCATATAATAAAATTAGTTTGTAAATCAAATATACACGTTCCACAGTGAGAATAATTAAGACGAATTCGAACTAGGCTTAAGTGATATCGAGCGGATGGAAATTATGCTCTACAAAATTATCTGATGCTGTTTGCAGAGACTTAAGAATTAAAATATAAATATCCTTATTACGAAACTTAAAACATAGATATCTATTTAAGAGGCGAATTTTACTTTATGTAGGGAAAAAGCGGCAAAGACAACCCCAAACAGATCGATTATAAACAATAGTAGAAAATGTCATAAACGCGCCAACATTGATGTTTTCGGAACCGAAAATATTTTACGTATGGTGTGAAGACGCGTAATATTGGAGTAAGCGTTTTGCTTTTTAGGTGTTTAGAGCTTTTATGAACAATTTAAGTGCTGAATATTATATATATATATATATAATNTATATATATATATATTCAGCACTTTCTATGATCCAATCAATCAACAATCCAGCTTTATTATTTGTAATGAAAAATATTGAGCTCCAATTGGTCTCCCTAGTTTCTCCTTGATATTAATATCTCTTTTTTACGAATTATCTCTATATCGTTATCTAAAATATATTAAATCTGAAACTTATCTCTGAAATTAAATTGTACTAAAATTATTTGAAACTTAAAGCGATTTCTTTTATCTATATTTTTGCCTTTAATACATTAAAAAAGCGAAAATTTTATAAAAATTAGAGTAATCCAATCAATGATGAAATTAAATCGATCAGTTGTGGAAAAACTGGTTAATCACAAGAAACTTATTTTAAATATAAAAGAGGTTGAAATTTAAAAAAAAAAATGTTCAGGGGTTATAAAGAGATTTCGGAAAGAAGTAAGAAAAAAGTTTTGTATTTAAATAGAGAAATCTGTTACGATAGTGTTACGTGTTATGAGTACTCTCTATTGAAATGTACACGATACTACTTAACAGTCTACTTTGCCCACCAGTGAATCCCCATAATAGTTACAGGGTAAATAATAGTGTATTTGCAATAGTTACAGGGTTGTGAAAGCTTATGGTAAATAAACTTTAATAAACATTTATTGAAATAACGCTATATAAATTCAATTTATTTGAATAATTTTTCACTCATTTCCTTATTATCCATGGAGGCATAAGGGATTGAGCTATCGTCTCTCAATAAGATGACACGGGTTCGAATCCTAGCGATACCTATTCGAAAGGAATTCTGCACCCGTTTAGCACCGACCACAGTGCTGACGCAAAATATCCTTAGTGGTAGACGGATTAGAGTTCCCTTGCCATCAGGCTAACCGTGGAAGGTTTTTGTGATTTTCCTCTCCATATAACGCAAATGTGGATTACTCACATCAAAAATTCCTCCACGAAAGCAAGTTTTCCCAAATACTTGATCCAGGATTAACGTCTTCTGGATTGGGTTCAAAATTTCAAGGTAGTAGTCGTAAACCCGAAATCGGGTCGGCTGTTCAACGACGATAATAAAATGTTAAATTGCTCATAACTGTCGTAAACGCTTTATTCGTCTCTTCGAGCACACTTTTTTTTATTTATTATTCTTAAAAAACGTAAACACACGACTAATGATCTTTTCGCAACGAATAACGATAACAATGAATAAATTTATTATTATTGAACCTGCATAAGAGTAATTAAAACATAACATTGAACAATTTTGCTTGTTTACATAGATTATGCGCTTTTAACCTTTCCATTCTTCTTAACTTATAGCTCAGTTTGTTTTAGGTTTTTGTTGTCCACGCGAGAGAAAAGTTTGCAAATGCTGGTTAGTTTCCTCAAAAAGTTCACCACGAAGGTTATTTTCTCCCAATACTTGATCCAGGAGTTCCTTTGTCTTTTGGATTGGGTTATAAATTACAAGGCTTCGAAGTTAAACGTTGGTAGTAGTGAACTAAAAACTGGGTCGACTGCTCAATTGTTTTTAAGTAAAATAAAATGAGTGAATGCAATTTTCCAAAACAAGAAAGGTATGACTGATAAATTTATTAATCAGTTGAAGAGAAGGTTACACAGATTATGAATGACCTTAAATTACAACCACCTAAGACTCAGGATACGAAGTTAGGAGATCGTATGTCACTCTTTCTTCATTCAAAGGAGATTCAAAATGTTTTGCATTCATTATGTGGTATCACTAAGGATAATAATATTTCAAATAAATTCTTTAAAACTTTTTCTGAATTAAATTTCTACATTTTGTCTCTGCAATGGAAAGAGCGGTTCATTTCAAACGTTCTAATGGATATTAAAATAGCACTATGTCTGTGGATGTCAAATGAGATTTAATAACAGTCGCTCGTTATAATGAAGTTATCGTTCTAATGGAGTTCATACTAACGAGAGCAGGATGTAATTATTCTAAAAAATATCAGGTAAACTAAAAAATTCTGAGGACTCTTTCATTAAGTCTGGCATATTGTAAAATGTTGAAAATATCTGCAAGAAAACGAATTTTCCAATTAACCAACCCTTTATCTTTAAGAAATATCAGGCTTTATTTGCCGGAAAATTACATGAAATTTTTTTATATTTTGCATTGTATCAAAATATAAACTTTAATTATTGTTTTTTCTTCTTTATTTTCAATAAACAGTTTACTGCTATCTCATCGAAAACCTAACTCTACTTACATATTATTTATTACGTATCATTAAATACTGTCAGTTTATTTAAAGTGCAAAACCGTATTTCGCCCTATTAGTTCAATATTAATATTTCACTTCTAGATTGTCGATTGCTTCGTCAATATTTATATGGTAAAAGCAATCTTTTTGACTTCTCTCATTTTTCGTTCTTTTTTTCGAGAAGGGAAAAAAAAAAAGATTTATTGTTCCGATTCAATAAACGGGGGGGNGGGGGGGGGGGGGGGTTTCTCATGACCACTGTCTCAAATAGAATCTGACTTTTCCAATAGCGAAAACAATTCGTGCATTTTTGTGAAACGCTATGGGTGTCCCCTTCTAATGATAGCAACACACGAATATCAATTTGTTCCATCTAAACGAGGTTTGGCCCACCCCCTTCCTTTTCTTGTTCTTTTTTAAAGTAAATAGAATAATCTTTTGGATATATAAAGCACTTACCCTTGCGTGGTTTGACATTAAATAAACATGAAGATGATGTCTGTGTTGCTTAAAATTACGATGTAATATGAATAAAAATAAAAATTAATAATATACAAGAAAGCTTTACTTGATAAAATATTATAAAAGAAAATACGATACATTAATTTTTAAATGTAATTTTTAAGAAATAATAAGAGATTTTTCTAATTCATTATTTTATCAATTCTTTTGTCTTGATTGAAATCAAAGGATAAAATCTGATATTTGTTTTAATTTTATATATTCGCAATGGAGTCCAAGAGTTTCATATCAGCACATTATTCTGAAAATTTCATATCAACCACATTGTTTTTAGTGTCTTGTGTTACTTACTTTGTTCTGAGTGTTTCAAGTTAGCCACAATATTTTGAGAATCTCATATTAAAGCAATTTTTTATAATACACATATTATTCGGAGTGTTTCATGTTGACCACAATATTTTGAGCATCTCATATAAAAACATATTAACCTATATGACACACATTATTCTGACTGTTTCATGTTAGCAACAGTATTTTGAGTATATCTTATAAAAAGCTTAATTTTGAGTGTCTTATAATATCCACATTATTCGGAGTGTTTCATGATGACCATAATATTTTGAGCATCTCATATTAATACATAAGTTTAAGCGTCTCATATTATTCACATTACATTAAGTGTCTTAGTGTATCCTCATTATTTTGTGTGTTGGATAATAACCAGATTATTTTGTATTTCTTATATATGTCTTATTATTTTGAACATCTCATAAAAGCAACATTATTTTGATTATATCATATTTGTCCTATTATTTTGATTTGGCCTATTATATATTATTTTGTTTTGTATACCTATAGTGATACAAAACAGTTACTCAAAACTAAATATTTTTAAAAATGCGTAATTAGTTTTATTTATTCTTGCAATTTTTTACTATATTCACATTATATTTTAAGTGTTTCATTTTAAACATATTATTTTGAATACATCACATTAGCTTTGTTATTCATAGCGTGTCGTACTGGATACAATATTTTGTGCTCTTCAGATGAGCCACATTATTCTGAATGCCTCAAATAAAAAAATAAAATAAATAAAATAAGTCAATTAATAAATAAATATTTTCAAAAATGTTCTAAAATTTATTCTTTTCTTTCAGAAACTTACATTTCAAATCTGAGAAATTGAAGTTTTCCAAATACGAATTCCTCGTGAGTATGTTGATTTTTTAGTTTGAAATACGCATAACTTATTTAAGTATTACCTATCCATTATAATTTTTGTGAGAATATTTTTTTGCACGAACAAAGAAAACGTTTACAAACATCTGTAAATTTTATATTATACGTTATATACACGTAACATTTATGTAACATAATGGTTAAGCTGTTGAACAAAAACAATATACTTTACTGAAATATTTTAGCCATTAAATAAATGTAAGAGACCAATTTTGTTGCAGTTATTCACCTACTTTACTTTATAGCATATTTTACATGTATGTTTTTACATATAATTTCTTCTAAGAAGTTAATTTCATGAAAAAAAATGCTTCTGAAAAATTTAGTTATTTCACAGTTTTGAACAGCTGTTTAGTTGTTTGCTAAAAGCTACACGATACTTACTCATAAATTTGAAAGAGCACTGGGTAATCCAAAAAACAAAACAAACAAACATATATATATATATATATATATTTATATGCTTCGGTGTGTGTGTGCAAAAGATGTATTCAAATACATATTAGCATGTTAGAACCATAATTTCTTCATCGATGCGCAAGTGTATGACATTTCTAAATGAATAACAATATAATGCAAAAATTGTTTAATAAAATATAGGAATAATATTTTGCAAACAAAGTAAAAATGAATTATTAAATTTTGAAAATATATTATGTTATTGACATGAGTTGATTAAATATGCATAAAAAAAACTATACATCCTTATGGTTTTTAAAATATTTTATCTTTTTATAAAGCCTATTTTACTAAAAAAATTACGGAAAAAAAAATCGCATGTGAAACGCAAAAATATTAGGAGTGTCTATTAAAATTATAAAGTTGCAAGCTTTTTGTAACCTCAAATGTTTTTAACTCAAACTAATTGCGTTTTAAAGTTGCGAGCATTTGAACCCCGACTGTTTGCTCAGTTGCATATAATTATCTTTTGTAATTTCTCATAAATAAATTGATTGCAAAGCAAAACACGCAGGTGATTACATTTGATTGTAAATAAGTAATCTATTCTCATTCTAAATAAATCTTTCAATTATTTACATGAAAGGACATCAATAAATGGATTTTTTAGTGTTTAAATCCATGTAAGAAACATATGTTATTACATGAATGTTTAAGTAATTATTAGGGGGATATTTTGTCAGCATAGAAATGCACATAATATTCCTTATTATGCTTAAATAAATGTTTTATCACACGCGAGAAACGAGTCCTGACCTTATATTTTTGTTTTAGTCAGAATTAATTTGCATAAAAATAGAACTGTATGCTTAAAGAAATTAAATCAGACGTAAAAAATTAGACGCCAAGCTGGTTCTATTAGTTCTATTTAAAATTTTAATTAAATGAATGATACTGTCACATTTATGATTTTGTTAATTAAATTAATGAACTAAATAATTACGCAATAGCCTCTTTCCTGACATTGATGTTTTATATAAAGTCAAAGGAGATATTTTGCTGTAATGGGAATGCATATTATTAATATTCCTTATTATCTGTGAATAACTGTTTAATAATTCGTGAGTAATCAATTCTAACGTCAAACAGTCATTTTTGTTTTAGTCAAAATGTATTTGAAGAAAAATAGAAATGCATGTTTAAACGACTGAAGTTAAGGGGGGGGGGCAATATTTTACAACTGTATTCGTGCAGATACTTTCAAAATATAGTTTAATAAGTATTTTGTATAATAAATATGTTTTATAGATATATTGAACATAAATATATGCAGTCAAATGCGGAAATGTAATGTCGTTTAATGATGCTATTTTCTCTGCCATTTTATGGTCTTTTTCACTGAAATGCATTATGTTTAACTCCGTAGCCTTGTAATTTTGAACCCAATCTAGAAGACAAGGTAACTCTTAGATCAAATATCGAGAAAACTTTCACTTTGTGGGAGACTTTTTAATGGAACTAACCCGCATTTGCGTAACATGGAGAGGAGATTCACGAAACCTTCCCACGTTTAACCTGACGACAAGGGAGCTCTAACTCATGATTCGTCTACCATTGAGGATATTTTACGTCAGCACTGTGGTCGGTAATTCGTATTGACCAGAACAGGGTTCACCTCATTGGAATAGGGGATAGAGGCGGACGCTCTATCATTTTGCTAAAAAAAAAAATTATATAAATATTCGTCGGAAAATTGTAAATTATGTTATATTCCACATCTTTTACAGAATTTTTAGAACCCTAACTGTATGTATAAATAAAATATTAAAAAAAAAAAAGAAATATTAAAGCAGTAATTATTTAAACAGATAAAATAGATGTCCGATTTCTTTTTAATAATTATAAGCTTTTCATTGAAATGATAACAATAAAATGGCTGAAAAATTGGCATCTTTAAACAATATTACGGATCTACAAGATTAATATATCTTACAAAATGTGATGGATGACTATATATTCACACACACACACTACATCCGGGCTACAAACAAGCATTTAATTTTAGCTTCTGTATTCTTTCAGATGTCTTGAGGATTATTATTATTGCTTTGAATCTGAAGAATTGAAAATGATTATTATGTACTCAACAAGAAATCCCATAAGGGCTGTAATAATCTCTGAATATTTTTCACGCACCATGTCTGGTTTTTTCAGTAGAGTTAGTTAGGTTTTGACAATTCGTTCCGTGTTTTTTCGGTGGGTGTCCTCAATTTCGCCTCTCGTTCGGAAAGTCACGCAAACTTCTAATACTCTCCATAACATTCAAACTACGGCACGCGACAAAAGATTCTCTTCTTTATTTTCTTTCAGCTATTCTTATGATGATGGTCAAGTCACCTACTATTTTTTTTTTCTTCATCTACCCATGTAAAGAAAAGGTATAGAGAGAAAAGCGTTCTTTACAATCGAAGGAAAGTGTCAGTTCTCTAGTTTTTGTCTCTTCTTGATAGAAAACTTTATTTATTTTTAACCCTCTAACGGCCTATTTAGTTCTAGCAACAGTGTATATTTATATATTCTTGAGAATCAGATTGATGGTTGAAGAAACGAAATTTGTTTAGCATATACTTAATAAATCTTTATTTTATATATATATA
>NC_092206.1:94753995-94759015 GCF_043381705.1 Parasteatoda tepidariorum | reverse complement strand
TATATATATATATATTATGTTTCTACAAATTCTTTGATCCATTTCAATTATTTAAAATAAATTTTTTTAATTACTTTTTATTGACTAAAAATTTTAATTATAACTAAAGAGGAAATAATTTTAAGGATTTTAATAATTGATTTAAATTCTTAAAATTTTACGCTTGAATACATTTCTTCTGGATTTGACTAAGTAGCGAGTGAAGGGAACACTGTTTACAAAGCAAACCATATAAGATTGTATCGCAATCTTCGTAGGCGGAGGAGCTTCAGCAAACAGGGGGTGGAAATAAGTAATAATATACTAGTATTTCTAATAACCATTCTGAGTTTTTAACCGCCATTCATGAATGAAACACTAGATTTTGCCTTTTACACAGCGCCTTAAATGTTATGCTAATAAATAAAAATATCACAAAATATAAATGTGAAAGAAAGCCATAATTTAATGTTATGGGGCAAGATGGTGAATGTAGTTTAAAACTCAATATACCTCAAGTGTAAAGCACTTAAACTGTGACTTAATTATTAATTTTTTTTTTACTTATTTTTTATTTTTATTTTTTTTTGGCAAATGAACTTCAATAAACATCATGTGCAATTTTTTTAAAAAAAATTTCTGGGTTTTTTTTCTGTTATTTTTAAGGGGAGTTTTTAAATATTTATTGAAAGACATTCCTTTTTTATTTTAAAATCCCTAATTGGATGTTTCAGCTACTTGTTGAAGGGAAGAAGAATCCTAGTGGAAATAATAGTGTGCGATTTATGAACAATTTATTGGTGGGTAAACCATAGGGGGAGAGAGCAAATACCACCATTTCGCCCCATATAACTTCCCAAATCGAACGTACCGGACGGACGTACGACCGGAAGCCCCTTCCTCTTTTCCCTTACCTGTGCAAATAACCAGAGTTATGGATGGTTATGATAATGCTTTGCCTTCACCCCTCCACTGTGGGGGGTGTTCCAACAAAACAACTCCACTTTCGACAGAGGAATTTCCGAGTCTCGCAAATATTTTCCTCCCTTGTCAGTTCGTGGAATACTCAGCAGGTTATTATTACCACACAGAGAGCGAAAAGAACGTCGAGAAGATGGCTGATTTCAAATCTTAAATACCATTGAGAATGCTGATTGGGACATAGAAATGATCTAGGGGTAATATAAAAATTTTAATACTGGAAATATTGGGAAAGCTCTGCCGTCCTAGGAAATAACATTCTTTAGTCAATAATGAACTATTTTTATGCCTGCTGTGAGCAAGAGTGTAGCTGTGCTAGTACACACCGTTATGAAATTTGGTATTTTTTCGTGAGGCGGAACGTTGTTCCAGAATTTTAATGAACATGTTACTAAAGTTCACTTTATAATCTTAACTTTTTTATTAAAATAAATTAATGTAATCTGCTCGTTATACTAAAAAATAGAATTCTTACTTAGCTAATGAGCTAAGTTTAAAAGCGCTTGCTCTAGTTTTAAGTCAAATGCGAAATTGGCCATCCATCTTTAAACTGCGATTGTGATTTTTTTTAATAGTTGTTTTCAAGAATAATGGTTGATAGTGAAGAAAACAATAATTCAATAGAGAAATTTTTTAAACTGCTTAAAGCAGTTCGATGTTTAAGTTTTATTTTGTCATCATTGTTAGGTTAAGCTTAATCCGTTTTTAGCCAGCGCCTTTTATGCTTAGAATCTCGGAAAACAAAAACACAGGAGAAAAGCATCAGAAGAAATCACCAGAAAAAAATCATCGGGAAAAATGCACCAGGAAAGTGTGCAGATAATATCACAATAGTAGAAAAAAAAGAGAAGAAAAAACAAAATTACTAAGCTTTCATGTGAAAAATTGTGAAAATGTTTACAATTGTTTAATGACATATGTATTTAATGACCGATTAATGGTCATAACATGACCTTACGACCCATATACGTGCAATTTTAGATATTTGATCTAAAGTAGAAGGGTAAGTGTGAAGCAATAAAATTTATAATTTAAATTATTCCCTTTAAAAAGATCAAGTATAATCAAAATAGAACTGATTTTAACCTAAAAATACAGAACAAAATCTAAAATTTCTTTTACAGAAAATAATTTTAAATGCAGAAAAAAATCTTGTCAAAAAATTTTTATTTTAATTTATGATGAGGTCTAATAAGTATGAATTTATATTTAGCAAGAGAAATTAAAAGAGAAAATTGTTTCAACGAAAAGTGTAATTTAAGTATTGTTCTTTTTAGATAAAGCAATGTTTTTTTTTATTAAATCCGAATGTGATTTTTATTTTATGAACTGTATTTTGAAAATTAATATTAAGTGTCAACTTAGAAGCAATAATATCATTTCGGAATTACTTATTTTATAAATACAATAAAAGAAATAAAATTACACTGGTAATTATAGTTTTTATTAAAAAGTGTTAAAATATTTAGTTTCTTATAAATTTTCCATTTGTGCAAGCATTAATTTGAACTATGTATGAAAGTATGGAAGAAGAATGCAAAGAAATTCCAGACTGAAACAAAATGAATCTTATTTAGTTATTATATATTCTAAGAAGTGAATTTATGTGTCTGGCAACTTCGATGCATGATTAGTTTGTTTGTGTTCTATGTGGCTTCAAGGTTGTCTTTATGTTAAGTAAGAAATATATAGTGAAAGAATTGAAATCCTTATAAAAAAAATATAATATGTGTCACTTAAGAGAATTGATACTTGATGGGCTTGGCTTATTAGAAATTGAATGGAAAAAACAGTTGCTAACGTAAACAAATGTCACGTTTCAACAACCAATCAGGATCGAGATACCCTCTCAACGTTACTTGCAAGTATTCCAATGAATCCACTGAATATGGTAGTTGCCGAAAAAGCAGCTGAATCATTCATGAAGGTGAATATGCAGTAAAATCTACATAAGAAGACCACTCGTGGAGTAACAATGTAATGGTCTACTTGGAGGAGAATTTAAATGTTTCTACCAGTTCGATACATGAACATTAAGATCAACTTCGACTGGGGTACAACTTTCAGTGTTATTCAACTGAACAGGTTTTACTGAATTTTAACTTGAAGGTTGAAGAAAAAAAAGCATGTGTGGGAAATTGTTCTCAGCGAGACAATGGAATAAATAAAAATTCAAAAAAAGGTTTTTTGCATTATACGACGGGTGAATAGAAAAATTATTTTTTTAAAAACAAAATGGCGACAGAGCGGCGTTTCTTCAAAGAAATCTTCCTTTTTTTCGAAAGTGCTCAGCAGAAGCAGGTGCTCAGCAGAAGCAGCATATTGTGCAATTTTCAGTTTAAAATAAAATTCTTTTTTCCCCTCTAAATGTAATTACGGATCGAATTGTCTTTGAGTAATATCTATTTAGCCAATAAAAAAAATCTTTAAAAAGATACAAAATTTATCCCAAAAACTCCCAAATAATTTGCCTATAATAAGAAGAAAAAACTCAAATGAAATTTTTTTCCCCGCATCTTTATAAAGTGTTTGTTTAATTTTAAATGTGTAGTTTCTTAAGGCATTCGGTGGAGAATTGTTGAAGGCATGAGATTGGCTAAATTGAAAAGTTGAAGTTTCCGAAAAATGAAATGCTTTTAAAGTGTTTTTTTTTTTTTTTTTTTAAATTTCTTAATGCATGCAGTATGTTGTAAGAGAACTACGCAAACATTCTATATGCCTTTCAAGCAAAAAAGAGAGGGACAGGGATCGAGAGCGTAAATAGAACAACAAAAGTTGACGATTTTTACTTGAGTGTACCTAAGGGCACAACATGATACAAGAACGAAAACATAGGAAGAGATAGCTTTAATCAAAATATACGGAAACAATTTCGTTAAATAAAGCAAATTAAATTTCTATATATTTGTAAAAGTTTTTTTTCTTCTGAAATTAAATGAAAAAAGAAAGAAAAAAAATAGACGTTTTCAAAACTTTTACTTGCCAAAAACTATGGGAGGCAGATGAAATTCGGAAGCCGTCATACTGTCATGCTTGAATTTTTGAAGACATAAACTATTTTGTTTCTTCACATTGTTGTACATAAATACTTTAATAAAAAATGAAAGACTTTTTTAAAAGAACCACTTCTTTCTTCATTTCGCCATTTTTCTTTTTTATTCTATTTTTATCTATATTTCATAAACAAACAAAAAAATATTATCTGCCTACAAAATTGAAAAAGTATTACTTTCTGTTTATTTCATTAAATTTTAAGCGATCTTCTCCATTTATTCAAAATGGATTATTTATTAGTTAAGGAACGTAAAAATTGCTGTAAACAAAAAAACAAAACGATTCTTATGTACTTAAATTAAACATAAAACTGTACTTCCATAAATTTTACAGTATACCAATAAAGTACACACTAATATATTTATCAAAACCTAATATATTTATCATGATACTTCTGTGAAATCCCGTCGACCATTTTTGGCAAAATCAAAAAATGGCCATAAGCAACACAATTTTACGTCTACAATTTCGAACTATATAACCTAATACATGGATGGTAATTCTTTTAAGGTTTTTCATTAAAATAGCTCTTTCCTACAGTTGAAAAAATATAGTGAATTTAAAGTACTTCAACGTTTAGTTTTTTTGTAAATAAACTGTGCCACAATCTTTTTAATCATGTATTCTAAAACATTAATTTCAACTTTTATGAAAGTAACTATATGTTTTAATTCCCATAAAAACAAATAGTTGCTTTCCGAATTGGTCTCAATTTGGCGGAATTTTGTGGCCAACATTCCTGGTTTTTGCACTAGTAACTGCATACACATATTAATACTTATCAAAAGTATTATCTTATATATATACACAAATTAACATGAAAAACATGAATAAAATAAAAATAAAAAACTAAATGGTAGAGAAACAAGAATGGTATAAGCAAATAGTCGTTGTCAAGACACATCTAATTGCCATAAATAATGCGATATTTCTGAATAAAGAATAATTATCCTAAGATAAAAATTATTCTTTATATGTGTCGATATCGCAAAAAACCTTATTTTGA
>NC_092206.1:94652902-94752723 GCF_043381705.1 Parasteatoda tepidariorum | reverse complement strand
AAGTCCATGTCTCTGAAGCATAAGTCAAAACTGACTTGATTAATACCTTATAAAGTGAAATCTCCGTCTTTCTTTTTATTAAGTGATATTTCAATAAATATCTATATATATATATATACATATATATTATACCCACCTGAACACCGAAAGTAAGGCATTCTAAGAACATGTTCAACAAATATTCCAAATGAGGCAACATTTTACATTTTATTTGGAATCATCCAATAATCCCTTGAGGTTATTGTGAGTTTTCTTTTTTATCTCAAACTTTATGGGGAAAAAAGTTGAGAGGGAGGTTTGAGAAGTGATTGAGGGGTAGGTGGAAGAGGAGATGCACCTGGTGCACAACACCAACATCCATATTCCACAGAAGTGGAAAACCATCGGCGGCTTTTTGCAAACAAACCGAATGCCAAATCCATTCTGTTGTAATCCTAGAACGTGACCCCTCCTCTTCTAACCCTTTCGTATACTGAAAGGAGAGAGATGGTGCATTGAACAGAAGAAAAGGTATATGGAATAAAATCTGATGTGTTTAGTGGTGTTTTGTAAAACATTCTGTTGTGTTGTTCGGTTAAAAAAGATGAAATATTGTGGTTAAAATAATTTATTGTAAGCATATTTTTTAAAAATGACAGCTTTTTGTAGTGGTTATTTATAACTGTCTAAAGCTGTTTTTCTTTAGATTTTATTTTTTTATTTTTTATTGCTTGTTGAAGTTACAAAAACTACAAGATTTTTAAGGCCAACTTAATTTCCAAATATTAACGAATTTACAGGGCAGTCCTAAGAATAGGGCAAGCGAGATATTTCCAAATTTATGGGATTCTAAAGGTCTTTTAACCACAAATATTATATAAAGGAGGGAGATTTTCATTATAATGAAAATTTCATTTTCTTAAAAAGAAGTATTTTTAATGATTATTTTTTTTTCTTTTTACTGTTTCCATTATCTTAGATGCTTAGATTGTGGTCTACTCAAGAAAGTACAGAAAATTGCATGTATTTACGTATTTTTGGATGATTATTTCAATGAAATTTATGAAGTTGAGTTTTCTTACTTCGGAAGGGCTTTTTCCTAATGCATTATTGATAAAAAGTTAAATGACAATAAGAACAAAATTAAAAAATGAATTTTTAAAAAAAATCAGATTTTTTTTTAATTGTTCGCTCATAGAGAAAAAAAGAATTGCACAGAAATATCTTATAAATTTTTTTATAATCACAGTTGAACAGCCAGCCCAATTTCGATTTTACTATTACCAATGTCCAAATCAATAGCTTTGTAATATTGAATCCAATCCAGAAGACAAGGGAACTCCTGGATCAAGTATTGGGAGAAATTTGCCCTCGTTTTTGATGTAACTAATCAGCGTTTACGTTACACGAAGAGGAAAACCACAAAAATCTCCCAAGGTTAGCCTGATGGCAAGGGTATTCTAACTCATGATCCGTCTACCACTGAGGATATTTTGTGTCAGCGCTGTGGTCTGTACGAGCCGAGAGCGAAATTCGAATCGACTAACCATTGCTGGGATTTAAATCCGGGTCACCTCTTTGAGAGCCGAGAGCTTAATTCCCTGAGCTACCATTTCTCTACACAAACTTATCCGAATAATTCTCTATAGAATCTTAACAGTTGCCATTTTTTTTTCTTTTCTTAGGATTTCCCAGCTGAGATAGAATATTTCAAATGCCCTCTAAAGTGTTTTGTCTTATGCCCCGAAAAGTGTAACCACTGTTCTACAGGTTTATATCCCCTTATATGATAAAATTTTTACAAAAAATTCATCATGTACTAATAAGTTTTCCTAAGAAAGATTTTTGTATTTTAGGAAAACAAATTAAAAAGGGAAAAAAATTTAACATTTGACGTTTTGCTATTAAAAATATGTTTTCTTTTCTGAACGTTAAAATATTATTCTTAATGAAATGACACACAGAAATCTTTATTTTTTTAAAATCGATAATAAATTCTTTATTCTTTTTTGTTGTGAATTATTTCAGAATTTTTAAATTCCTTTTATCATTAAAATAGTGTTAAGTTTTTAAAACGTTGTAAAAAAACGTTTTTGTTCATTCCATCAAAACAAATTGATTAACATTCAAATTGTTTTACGTAGAGGAGGGTGGATAAAATTTTAAAGGAAAAAAATCAGGTGAATAGGGGTAACTTCTATTGAATTCCTTAAATTTGTTTTGTGAAGTATGGCGTAGATTTTTATAAAATTTAAAAATTTGTCATTGGATGTTAAATTTAAGAAGAGTCTAATTGCGTTCGAATAATTATTCAATCAAATTAAATTCGAGTTTAGTGTCCAGAATCGAATCGGTCATTACATTCATATAAGATTTTTTTCGGGCTTTTTCTTCATTTGTTCTTTGTTCCATCCCTCTAAACAAGTTCAGTGTGTTTGTTAATTATTGCCTCTAATATATACGAATAAAATATTTGTAAAAAATGAGACAAAAAAATAAATAATAAAAAAATTTAAAAAATGTCCCTCGTTAGGGAACGCAAATTATAGAAGTGCGAAGAAAAAACTTTTCCGAACTTTGAGTAATCTGTATTGTGGATGGAAAAAGCATAGAATAGATTAAAAAATATCAGTAGCTAATCTACTGGGACCAAAATTGGGTGATTCGACACCATTAACCATTATAATATTGCGTTTTATTTCTCATTATTTTCTCTAACTATCCTAATTAGTAGCTTAAAGTATTTAGATATATGTAAAAATAAAGAATATGTTTTTATTAATGCATAGCATTAGGTTACGAAAAAATAGTCAAAATTCAAAAGTTAAAAAAAAAAGAAGTCAAAACTAAACTGAAGAATTACTAATGGAAATTCCATTAGTAATTCTTTCGTTTGGCTATTCACCCTGTAAATGTTTATTCTCAGCATGGTATATTTCCTTGCAGTGAAACGAATCGGCGGACATTAAAAAAACTTTTAACCCCGTTCGTTGTAAATGTCGACTCAAACAGTTTTTCAAAAATATTTATTGTAATCTTCAATTTTAGAATTTAAGGGTCCTCTTATTACTAAAAACTAATAATATGGAAAGCTAAATTGATGCGAATTCCTTATTAATTATCTGATTTTATTTGAAATTTAAAAAAATTTGGTGTTATTTTATTCATTGAAATGTATTCTATTAATCAAACCTATTCACCACTTTTTAAATTTAAAGGTTGTAAATACCATTGAAACTTTTTGAAAAATTCAAGTTTAAAAAGTACTTGCCTCCTTAAAATTGAAAATTTTTAACAACAATCGGTTCATTGCAACACAGTTCAATAAATAAAATTCAATGAAATTCTCAAAAATAATAATTAACTTGTTAATAAAGGAGATAATAGCATTAATTCTCTTCTCCAAACGTTAATAGGGATGAAGGGCACTTCTCAAAAGGTGAAAACAATAACTTGGCAAAAGCTAATTGATATTCCTGTTATATTCAGAAATATTAACTATTTATGTGAAATATATTTTTCTATTTAGGAAGTAACAGCTTCCATCGCATCATCAGATTATTTTAAAACTATATGTATATTAAAAACATTTATCGACGTTCGTTACATGAGTTAGACAATCCTATATTTCAAGTTTAAGAAAATGGTCTTTTGCTGCAAAATAATAATAATAATTATAAAAATACAAGAAAATACTGAAATATTTGAAAAATACATTTTGAGGATGTATAAGCAAGTTTAAAGTATTTACTTTAATGTATTTTATGTCAAAATAATAGCGGGGTTTCGTATGTTACTTCTTAAGTAAAATATAACTTACATTTTTTTAAGGATATTATCAAGGAACCTTCCTAATTAAACTTTATATTCTTATTTTTATTTATAAATACCTGGATAATATTTTATATATATGCACACACAAAGAAGCTCTCTTTTTTGTGGATAAAGTCGTGTAAGATGATGACTAAATTATATCTCTTTTTCTTTTTTTCGTTTAACGTTTTTTTTTAATTTTAATATTTCTTTATTTTATATGTATTTTTAAAAATATTTTATTGTAATAATTTTTTTTTGTTCTTCTCTTTAATAAAATCTTTTTATTTTTTTCTCCGAATCTTCTCTTAATTTTTAACCTATTTTATGAGTTCTATTTAGCTAATGTGCAGTAAATAAAATTTATTAATTCCCTTCGTTAATTTCTCTTTTCTTTTTGTCTATACTGAAAATATATATATATCTATATATATCCACTCTCTTTTTCACTTTTAAGAATAAGAATGGTGCAGAATAATTTTTCTGCGTGAAAAAATGTTGGGAAAAAATTGCTGTATAATCATCTGCCTAGAAAAATATTTGCAAAATAATATTCCAAAATTATCTGGTCTGTTTTTTTTTCTTAAAAAGAAAAAAACTTTAAATTATGAGACAAGTCACTGCGTTTTACGGTAGTTGCTTATCAGAAAATAATATGAGAGTACCGAGTGCGTAACCTGTCTTTGATGCCGCTCATATCATATCCCTTCAAATCGTGCGACAGAATAAAAAAGAGAGACGTCATCAAATCTCCTTAAAGTTCTATTAGCATGTAATCCTCGTCATAATTCCTCAAACGTAATCACGTTTTGTCCTAAACGTCGTCTAATGACAAATTACCCGTGAGTGCTTCCAGTGTCATTAGAATAAAACGTGTTGACCCTCACGTGACTATTGTGCCGCCCGCATTCTGCATTTCGAACACGTCTCAATCGGTCTGTCTGGTCGTCTGATGAGAGTAGGCCAATGAAATAGTTAAATCGCGTGGTTATCTTCTATTTCCCCTTCTCTTTGAACGGCCCTCATTTTCTTTATTATTTTGAAACACTCCACACACCCCTTTTTTGAAACTTAGTAGCATTCTGTAGCTACTGCGAACTCCTGGTATGTAATTATCGCCTGCCAAAGCGAACGAACTTATGAAGCTGTCGATTTTCTTTTTAAAGTCTCCTGTTTGTTCTTAAGTCGTAGATCATGTATGGAAATTTTATTATAGTGAAAAATGCTATTAAGTATTAAAGTGGTCATATTTCTTGCTAATGTGAATGAACTTCTTTATTAGAATAACTCATAAAAAACATCAAAATTCGCAGCTGATGTTGTTTTAATAGTCTTATTATTTCTGTCGTCCATGGTAACTTGTGCTACTATGAATTTCATAGTAGCACAAGTTACCATGGACGATATGCTTTCATGGTATGAAAGCATACATTTTCCTGCAATTTCATTTTATGGCTGTTTTTTGAAGGTTCCGTCGTAATATGAAATAATGCTTTTTTGCGAATTATATGTTATTTTTATAATAATTGCTGTGAGTTTGCAACTGTTATGCATGACTGTTAGGTTAAGATTAGTCCATCTAAAGTCAGCGCTGTCTAGGCTTATTTTGAAAATGGAGCAAAACGTCAACATGGGGAAAAGCCACAGTTTTGTCAAAATGAAGAGTATTTGTGGTCTAACTTTTTAATATTTAAAAACTGACTCCAATGCTGCATTACTTGGGCTCATACAAATTTTCAAAAACTGAGAACACTGCAGTGATTTTGATAATTTTCATCTAGGTGTAAAATGTTGCCAAATTGGCGATTTTGAAAAAGTTTAATAGCTTTTAAAATATATTTTTTTTGGAAGGTTCTAAAGCCCAGATGATTAATTCTTCACGGAAACATTATATACAAAGTCTAAAATCATTGCATTGCTTCAAGTGTATGGCACTTAAAATATGGCTTTTTTATATTTTCCTTGGCGACAGAGCTTCGTGAAACAGCGTTAAGTAACCAATTTAGGACTGAATTCTTTAATCTGTTAAATTATTAGAAAACTCTACATTCATGTTTTTTTTTCCTTTTAAATAATACGTTAAAAATAATTTAAAAGATTGAGATTACAATTCAAGATGCATTAAGGATTAATTTGTAAGTTAAAAATTTGGATTGATAGGTTTTATTGCACTTAAGAATCTACTTTAAAATGCGAAAAAGAAAAAAAAAATTAGGAGTAAGCATAGCTGATTTATGGAGTCATTTTCTAATTTTAATTTTTCAAAGTTATGTACCTAATGTTAGGATATAAGAAAAACTATGAAATTACTTCTTCGAAGAAAAACGACGAATTTTGATTTTCTTTAATAAGCAATAAAAATTTTAAATTCTATACAATATAATTATTTAATTAATTAATTATTTTTTCACTGTGAAGATAAATGTATGGGAATATTTACTTCAGTCTTATAAGTAGGTTTTTTTTATATGCGTTTAAAATAACATGTCGTTACATTTTTTGGTGGAGGGGAAATAATAATAGTTTCAACCTATATTTAACCTATTTTTTTTTTAATATATTTAACTGAGATTTATGTTTTCAAACGTACAATAACGAATGAACTTAGTTTATTTTATAATCACCCCGATGATGATTTTTCCTAACATTTTCTATAGTTTAACACTTCTTTTTTATTATAGCAGTGGTTTCCAATTTTTTGCTGCTCCGGAACTCTAAATGATCGAAAATCTTTTGGCAGAACCCTTAGTTAATAAATACAAGTAGTTTCTGTGAATATACAAGGAAAAAAATTAAAAAATGCACGTAATTTTAATCACATGAAATTTATTCAGTTATAATTTTATCAATAATAGTTTTGAAAATTATAAGTTTTAAGTCAAACAATTGAATTCACAGACCTGGAATAGCCAGTTCTAGACTAGTTCTGCTTTTGTTCTTAGTCTATGTATTAGCTGGAAATCAATAAAGTACGCTCGCTGAATTATAGTTTTTGAAAATGAACTGTTATACTTTGAGAATGGTTATCAGAAATTCTTTACTCTGGGATATTTTTATATTGAATTGAAAAGTTCGAGGAGAAATAATAATGCAATTTTAAATAAATGCATATCTCTGTCATAATTTATTCGAGATATTGCTATTGGAAGAAGTATTTTTTTAAAAAAAATTATCCTTGTTCTTTTTTTTATTTTTTTATTGTTATTCTACTTAAAATAATTTCATAAAACTAAAATATCAAATAAATGATGGTTTGTTGCTTGGATATAAATATAATGACAGGTTTCAAAAATCTCTACTGGTTTAAGGAATTTGAACTCTCGGTACCCATGTGAGCCTCCTACGGAACCTCAGGGTTCCACGGAACACCGTTTTGAAACCGCTTCTGTATAGAATAAAATAAGATAGTATTAAAAGTTGTCTATGCATACACGAAATTTTCCTAAATTGTAGCATTTAGTGGCAACAGCATTCTCGATTGGTTTGCCTTATGCAATCATAATGCAATTTTTGTGAAGAGAGGGGGGGGGATCAAATATGAGGCAATCATCTAGCTGATTACTATAACACTGAGATTCTGGTGATGTTGCCATTCGTCGCAAACATATCCTCTTCAGACCACCCCTACTGTTCTGTGGATCTCCTTTTCCTGTTTACTTGGTTTGTGTTGGGCACACAAAGTTTATCAGTTGTTCTCGAATAAATCAGATGACTGCCTTCAATTACTTGGAACGGTCCTTCCCTCTTCTTTTATCAAAATAACCTACATTTTTGTTTATTTTTCGGTAGGGATTTCTTGTTGGAATATCCCTTATCAAAGAATGTCTGGTTCTTGTCATAGGGGAAAATTTTTATGGCATTCACTCTCTTTCCTCTTGGCAGTTCCGCCATTTTCTTTGTTGGAAGCCGGTACCGAAAAGAACATCTCTGGCAAGGGAGTGTGTTTTCTCTTGAAGCAGGTGTTACATTTCGATTTACTACTCCATTTGTTCTAATTGACTATCATCAGTACCATGAACGATATCTTCTGAGAGGCCTTGTCACAATCCAGACATTCTGACTGTGAATTCGATAGCATTTCGGTTTCAGGTTTTTGGCATCGTACTGGTGTCAGGTATCAATAGATTGCTTATCTCAATTAGTAGAAAATTATATCTTCTCCAATTTCAGAAAGTTTCTTTTTTTTAAGTGGAAAGATTCTTCTAGCAAAGCTGCAACGTTTCAAAACAAAAACGTCTCAGTTGCACATTTTTAAAATTGAGTTTCTTGAATGAGTGATGTTAGGCTTTTTTCTGAATCAAACATTTTTGTTTTGGACACCGTTTAGATTCTGCATATCATAATTAGTTCGTATACCATATTCGTATATCATATTTTCGTACATCATATTTCGTTTTAATATTTAATTTAATTGCTGCAAATGCAATATCTTCCATACGAAATCCCCGTGTTGAAATTAGGTGAAAAATCCATGAATAATGCCTGTCTTAATGGAAATTTTTCATGTGGAATATGACTAAGAAAAGGTTTTGTTGACAATATGTAGCTTAAAAAATTTTTTTTGGGATAATCAAAAATAACTTTGACTTCAATCTCTTACAGCTAATATCTTGCTTTGCCTGAAGGAGGATTTATTTCGTGCACATTGTGGGAAATACCTCGTTTGCATTAACTATTCCGAACGATATTTTACTTCTTGAATATTTTCTGACGACATTACGTTTTTTCAAAATCTATCGTAGAGACATTAGAAAATATTTGACTTACTAAAAATCTTTTATAGTCAATGTCTGAACTTGGAGTTATCTTTATTGGAGACGTCTGAATCGAATAAAATCTGTCATACGTGTCTTTGTTGATATTGGTTTCAAAAACATGTAAAGATATTCGACAATATCTGGTTAGCAGAAAATTTTTCATGGGCAGTGTCTGAACTGCAAGAAATGTTACGTAAGACGAGTTCTAATTTGTCTGACACCGCGTTTCCAAAGTATCACTTGTCTACAACAGGTACTGGTTCAAAAATATACCGTAGACTTCACGTTGGACTTCATGTGACTTAAAGAAAATATTTAGTACTCGGAAAATAAATTTCGCGTGCATTAACACCAAAAATGGTGACAACTCTTTTACACCAAAATGGTGTTTCCACTAAACCGAGAATATTTTTCAACACTACTTGATGTTAATTAACAATAAAATATGGTTTTATAATGTGAAATAAAATTTGGTAAATGTGGTAATTTATCATGATTTCTTAAAGCATAAGCATTAAAACTATTTAATCGGTAAAATTTGCTTTTCAATTTTGTATTGTTTACTAAATGTGTGGCTATAAGAACAATGATTTTGAAAACTAGAATTTCAGTTAAACCCTTACCGTATGAATGGAAAAAATGCAAAATGAATGATCTATATACCGTATGCTTTGGTTTTGTTAGACAGAATTATTATTATTCTCTTCTACTGTATCATACAGTATGGTAATTTTACCAGAATTGTTTTCTCCGTGTAGGTATCCATAATATATAGATTAGGAATAAATTCAAGAGAAATATTTAGCTTGATTGGAATATCTATCAAATTGGTGCACAGTATCTAACTTTAAAAATAAACGATCCTTTCCCCAAAATGCCTGAAGTGTTCACCTTTTTCCGCCAATGTAATTTTTAGAGAACTATATCCATTTCAGTCCTCTTTTTATGTTATTTTACAACCATCGGTGAACAGGCGACACAATTTTGAGTTTAGGACTACCAATGTTCAACTCTGTAGCCTTGTAATTTTGTACTTAATCCAGAAGAAAAAGGAAATACTGGATCAAGTATTGGGAGACTTTTTGATGCAACTGACCCTCATTTGCGTTACATGATAAGAAAAAATCCGAAAACCTCACTCGGCTAGCATGACGGCAAGGAGACTCTAACCCATGATCTACCTGCCACTGAGGATATTTTGTGTCAGCACTGGGGTCGGTGCAAGCCGGGTGGGGAATTCGTATCGACTGGGATTCGAATAACAAATGTTGTTAAGAAAAAACAACACGTTGTTAAGTAACGACCAGCCATCACTGGGATTCGAGCCCGTGTCACCTCATTGTAAGGTCAAAGCTCTATCCTCTAAGCTACCATGTCTCTTATATTGACGTTATTGTACTGTTTTATTTATAGATCAGTACCATAATCCTTGAGGTTGAGATTATTCACTAATTCAGTTTCAAAAATCAGTGTTCTTTGAAAATTAATTACTAAGTTAAGAAACTTTTTGTTAAATTTCTATCTCGTTAGTTGAATTTTGTATCGAAATGAATTCTGCTTACCTGTCTTTTTAATGTTTATTTAAGAACGCTAGCAAAATCAGTAATTAATAATGTAACGAAATAATTACACTACTTAAATATAAATGGTTTTAACTAAACTTTCGAATAATTACTTAGTTACATTAAATTTGTATTCAACTGACCAAATAATATTGTACATTAAATTTGTGTAAAAGTTAATGAGATGCTTTTTTCCGGTGCTTTTTTCTAGTACTTTTTCCGGGATTTTTCCTTCTGGTTCATTTTTTATAGTGCTTTTTTTTCCTGTGAATTGATATCGATGGATATGTTTATGATACAAATGAAAAATATGTAATATTAACCTGCATTAGGGCTGACAAAAATTACTTCAAAATACTATCAACACGATTCTTTCGAATTGCGTGTACTTAAAAACCATCGTCTCTTACAGCTGCTGCAGAAACGGGAAAAAAGGACATTAATATTTTCTCAGGATAAATTTCTTTTCCAGCTCCGTTGTCAAGTACTTTGAAAATAAATACTAGATTATTCTTTTTTTTTCCGGGAAGTTCAGGTCCAGACTTTTATATCAGAAATTTCCTCAAGCTTACCAGGCCATATCATTTCCTTGGCTTCACTCCAGTGTTTTTTTCCTGGAAAATGTTATTCCAGGAGTTAGGGTCAGGGCATTAATAAAACTTCAGCGATTCGGAATTTATGAGCAAGAAGACACGGTAACTCCTTAAGAAATTGAATTTTAAAGAAACTTTTATTCCTTTTTTTTTGTTTCGTTTGCCCTTTTCTATTATCTCACAATCTAAAGAAAAATAAATGTTTCAGTCTGCAGTGTTATTTATTTACAAGGTTTATGTCGATGCTATTTTGATTTATTTCTCCTCAGATGATGTCATTGTTCTACACATTGTTTTGCTGCAATTCGTTTTTCGGGTTGAATTTTACGAACCTATTTCATATGGGTGGAAGTCATTGGACACTTTCAGTTTTTGACTTTTTTTCTTTTAACTAGCAGCACCGCCATGCCTCATCGACCGAAGATTGCTCGCTACTCCTTTGAAATTTGGTGTCGCGTAAAATCATCAGATTTTAAAGTAATCATTAAAAATTTTAAGACTAATCCCTCTTTCAAAAATTTAAATATTTAGTCAATAATAAGTTATTGAAATAAATTTTAAATTGAAATAAATAACATGCTATAGAAAAATTTTCAAAAGCGATACAATAATTACGCTTTTGGAAAACAACACGTATGACGGAACGTTTCCTACGCATTCGTTTAATGTTACATAGTGAGCCGTAGTTGCTCATGGGATGGAGCATACGCCTTCCAATGAGGTGAACCGGGTTCGAATCCCAGCGATGGTTAGTCGATACGAATTGCGCACCCGTCTAGCACCGAACACAGTGGTGACGTAAAATATCCTCAGTGGTAGATGGATCAGGAGTTAGCGGGCTAACCGTCTAAGGTTTTTGTTGTTTTCCTCTCATGTAACGCAAATGCTAGTTAGATCTATCAAAAACTCCTCCTCGAATGCAAAATTTTCCCAATACTTTATCCAGGAGTTCCATTGTCTTCTGTATTGGGTTCAAAATTACAACTATGGAGTTGAACATTGGTAGTCATAAACTCAGAATTGGGTCGGCTGTTCAATGACGGCCATAAAATAAAATAAAATATTGCAATAAAATGAGTCTTATTTTCCATTATATATATAAAAAAAAAGATCTTATTTTATTTTTATAAACTATAAATAATTTTTGAAGTGCATAAGTATACTTATACGTAATCAATTATTCAGCATTTATTTTATTCTTCGATTATTTCCATGAAATTATTTGAGTAAGATGCCACGGAAAAAAGAAATAACAAAACCACCGCAAAATAATTAATATTTTCTAATGATATATCAATTTAATAATTTATATTAAGAAACATAAACTAGAAAAATTTGCATTAGTATTTCCCATCTTATTTTACATTTTAAAGTAAAACAACTAAATTCAACAACCGAAACCTGTCTCCCTGCTAATATTTATTAACGTTTATAATTGTTGTTCCTTGTTTTCATTTCAAAGAAATCCGAAATTTAGCTTTATTTTATTCTTTTTCTATTTATGCATTCACCAAACACTAATTTAGAACTAGATTTGATGCTCCTACAAACTTTTGAATCCAACTGCCTGATCTGAAACCTAATTTTTAGACTGTTATTTCTAAAACAATGAGAAAAAGTTCATTCTTCACATTAAATAATTTTAAAATAATTTATAGCTTTTCTTTGCTTAATATTTGCACAATTTCATTTTAAGTTCTTAATTAGGTTTCCATAGCCGAAACGAATTTACGAACCGTTGTTCTAGGAAACGCCATTTTTTGCTCCTCTCTCTAACACTTTCAAAACAATTTTAAAAATATAATGCGCCAAAAATGAAAGAAAAAAAAAGCAATCTGAATAACTTTTCATCTTATGATCCGATTTTCACGTGTTAAGTCTCAATCTTAATAATTCGAGGAGGTGACTTCTAGTATGCTAATCAATTAGTGCAGACAATATTTTAAGTTACGAAATAGGAAATAAAAATATTTTTTCAAAATAAACATACATTATTTTTTGACGGATTTGGTTTTTGACACTCAAAGCATAGGAGTAAGCTGCAATCCAAGATCCTGAGAGAGCGGTTCTGTATATTACTTTTTTACACGTCTCGAGAATTTTTTTAACGAATTATAAAAATTTCACACACAATTGCAGAATTTATTTATATTCGTTATTTGTTTCGAAGATAGTTCCATGCAAAATATAATTTTTAATAAATGTTTTTTTATTATTTTATTTAAAATTTGAAATTTCAAATTGAAAAAAATTCGCATCATTTTAAAGAATGTAATTTTATTCGTCAAAATACAAAATTTGAACGAAATCGGTCAAATAATTCCTGAAAAATCGAATTTTAACAATCTGCCTTTTTAAAAATCCGATTTCTTATGAACTATTCGATGTATGATTTCGCTTAAATTTTGTATTTTTCCATTTAAAACTACATTTTTTAAAATGAAGTAAAAATATGTATGTTTTAGCAATTCAAAATTTTATGGATTGTTATACATTAAAATAATAATTAATAATAATCAAATATTAAAAATTATTTTTGTCTGGCATCTTCTCTGGCTAAGCGAATTCTACAATTCTGTGCAAAATTTTTTCAATTCACTTGAAAAGTTCTGGAGATATGGCGAGAAACTCGCAAATCAAAACTTTCGACCGAACTTTCGGATCAAAACTTTCGATCGCTCTTCTGACCAAACTATTCGAACCAAAATTCCCAGATTTCGGCTACTCCCATATTTTGGGGGGTCAAAAATCAAAATCTGCCGAAAAATAGTACGTGTTTTTGTCTTATTTCGTAACTTAAAATATGGTTTTTACTAATTAGCATATTATGAGATCAACCTCTCGTAGCATTAAGATTGAGTCCTTAAACTTGAAGATGTGATCATTAGGGATCAAACATTATTCTGGGCGTTCTATCTACTTTTTTTGCGCTCTGTGCACAATATTAATAAAATTATGCATGATTTAGGCAGGCATGGTATCCTTATTAATTTATCATTCAAGGAATAGAAAGAAATGACAATTTCATAAGGGATTGACCACCTTATTTAACAGAATTTGGATTATCTATGAACTATTTTCTTGTCATTTTGCTACGAACTATTTTGTAATTATGAAAAAAGGAAAACCACGAAAACCTCCCACGGTTAGTTTGACATCAAAGGGATTCTAACTCATGATCCGCTTACCACTGACGATATTTTACGTCAGCACAGAGGATGGGGCGAGCCGGGTGCAGAATTTGCATCAACCAGCCATCGCTGGTATTCGAAACTGGTTCTGGATTCACTGAGCCACCATGACTCACATTATTAATATTGACAGTTTTCTTTTTATTAGTTAAAAATGTTTAATATTTGGAAAAGTGGGTAAATGCTTACATGGTTTAATGTCCTAATGCGTGAATATCTGACTATTAGATCAAAAGCTATTCAGAGTGCTTCGTTTATTATTATTATTATCTTGTGAACTGTACAACTCAGTTCACTGTTTCACTTAAAACTCAAGTACTGCATTTAATATACCACTATTCCAATATTGACTCTCCTTTCAAGCATGCGTTTTATTTCAACGCTCCCATCGTTCGAAATTTAGAATAAAAACTAAAATATTCGAAATGAAATATAAATCAAACGGGGGGGCATTGTGTGGAAGTCAAATTTTGAGGGAGATGAGTCAGTGGAAGTTTCTGTGAGGAATAAAGTGGTGACGTAATTGGATGGGTCCCTTCTTGGAACAAAAGGGGGAAGGGTGGAAATAAAAAATAACAATAATTCCGAAAGTTATTATTTCAGGGGAGAGAGTGTATTTCCTGTTCACCCCCGAAATGTGGGTCAGCGAGAAGAAGAGAAAAGGGGGGCAAGGTGAAAAGTTTGCCCGAAAGAGAGAGGACTTTTGGGAAAGGGCCAAAAAACTCTTTTCATAAATAATACTCGAGTCATTTTTTATTCGGGCATCCCACATACGGACTATCTCAAATGAGGGGGATGGGGGGGTGCATGTCATTTTTTATGCTCTCTCATTTTAATTCTCCTTCTTTTTTAGAAAAATGTATAATATATTTGAAGTAGCTGAAAATTCGCAATTCAGTTTAGGGAATTGATGAAAAGAAATAATATTTACCAATCGTAAGCTTTTGGACCGAACGTAATCTCTTTTGTTAATAAATTGTGACACTTTTATGATTAATTCGTAATAAAATTTTATTAGAATTTTGTTTTTTGATTAAGTGTAACGTCTGAAAATTTATAGTGCTTTGTTATGTAACTATGGTCTTTGTAATAAAGAAATAATAATAAATACATATATGTACTAATTGAAAAAACAGAATAAATTAAATTAAAAAAAAATCAAAATAAGCAGAACAATTGTACTTATTCGACTAGGGAAATCGAAAAAATTGCTGTACTGACGCCAATTATGCTTGATTAATTTTGGTAATAGGTGCCAATTGAAATTAAAAATAAGCTATATGCTGAAAACAAAATCAAGGAAAATCAACTACTTTTTTTATCCTATTTAATTTTCTTTTATTTTCTTTCATTTATTTTATTTTATTTAATTTTTATATGCCTAAAAATAAATGAAATGAAATTTTAAAAAAAAAGTTGCCAGAGATGGAAATTTTTTGGCGACTTTTCTCTTGTGCCCGGCTAATCGAAAATTTCCCATGATGATGTTTAATTAATTTTGGTAATATGTATTAATTGGTGTAAAACGTAAGCAATGTACTAAAAATCAAATTAATCGGAGAGGCGTTATTATTATTGACGCCAATGTTTCTTGACGCCAATTTCGTAATAGATACTACTGATATAATGGTATAGGGCAGTTTAATGAGTACCGAATACACTAATATAGGTACATAGTACACAGAAACTCCCTTTTAAATAGCTCTATGGCTTCATTAATTCCAAGCATAGTTGCTGGGTGAGTCCAACTCCTGATCTGAAAATTCAAGAACATTAATGGAACTTACCTTGGTGGAATCTGGAAATTTATCTTTTCAAGAAGCCTCCTGTTCCTTTCCTTCAGACCCTTCGCCTTCAATTGAGACAGAGAAGACATCCTACGTTTATTGGAGCTTCATCTGTCCTTTTCCTGTTTGGATCTTGGATGACTTTAAACACTCCAGTGAGAGCTCCATAGTCGGCCCTCACAATATCTTCAACGCCTTCAAGCTCGAGCTTGAAGATCCATCTAGAGGTAACCAGCTCTGCAGCAATTTGATGGGCCCTCGACTTCATCGACTTCAACCCCGAGTTGAATCGCTGAAAACTCCGAAAGAAGGTCGATTCTTCTGTCTTAAAGGCAATCTTCACAGGCTTTTGCGGCGCATCGGCACTTGTGATGTAGCCCAAATACTTCTCGCAAAAGTTGCACCTGATCCAGTCCACCATGTCATTGCCACACTGGAAAACCAGGGCCCCTCTGAGCATGTGATTACTGATTATCTCGGGCAACCTTTCACCAAAAAGGATGGCTTCAGTCAGCTCCAAGTTAATCTTGAGAATTTAATCAGATTCCCTCAAAGAGAGCCTGTCTGAGGTGAAGTCCCTAGCAATTTTGGAGGATCTGATGGCCTGTGAATAATATGGCCCCGATTGGAAATCCTCCGTAGGATCCCCCAATCCAACTTGGCTATCCTCACAAGGAAGACCACATTTCCGGATTGGGCTTCCCACCCCTGGAACAACATTCTCTCTGGATTTCTTGCCACACACTGGGGTGAAGGTGTTGTGTCCGGTGTGGCCTAGGTCTCTTAGCACCATCGCCTCTTTCAGCGGCTTTCCTCCTTTGCCTCATTTTCCTTCTCTAGGTCTTGGATATTCCAGCCTCTGAGTGCATCCGGCCAGATCAGAAGCTCCAAAAGAAGTTTGATTCGTGTTTTCGGATTTCTCCTCCTCATCATTACTAGCAGTGAGCTGTAAGGCAGCGGTATTGGCACTGGGCTGCCCTGAAAATTTACTATGTGCCTCCGGAGCATCCCGAGGAACACTCTAGGACTTTGTGGGGAGAGACTGTTGTGTTTTTTTTAACAGGATCCTGTGCCTAATTCCTGAATGCGTCCCTTATTCAGCGCAACAGACAATGCCGTATCAAATCCTTTATCCTT
This sequence comes from Parasteatoda tepidariorum, assembly GCF_043381705.1. Taxonomy (NCBI): domain Eukaryota; kingdom Metazoa; phylum Arthropoda; class Arachnida; order Araneae; family Theridiidae; genus Parasteatoda; species Parasteatoda tepidariorum. The sequence continues at coordinate 94,735,904 of NC_092206.1, read as the reverse complement.
TCCACTCATCATTTCGATTGCCTGCCATTTAGTGACCCATCAAGGGTATCCAGGGGACACCACGCGAAGGTGGAAAGCATTACCCACAAAATATATTTTTACTTTTACTTTATTAACTATATTTTCAGTATTTAAATATTTAATTAATTATTTAACTTACTAAATGTTTATTGAAATAAATATTTAAAAAATGCATTCTATAGATATTTTTAAAGTAATATATTTTATATAATAACTATATAATATAATGTAATAATTATATTTTAATAAATATTTTGTATGATAAATATATTCTTACGTGTCAACTATAATTTCATTATTTGAATATTTAATTAATTATTTTTAAATATTTACTAAAATAAGCATTTAATAAATAGATAGATATTTTTAATGTAAATATAAATGTATTTTTCTAGATACCTTATAAAATATTTTAAAAATATTTTCATAAATGTATTTTACGAATATTTTCTTAAGAATCGTTGACTGTGAGAAAAAATATTTTGACTCGATGCCTCATAACACAGAGGTAGAACTACCCTTTATTTTTAACGATACTATTTTCATTTACCTGAATTCTTCTGGGGGAAAAATTCAGCTGAAAGTAATATAATATCCCGAAATATAACAGATTTCAGTATTTCTATACCAGTTTTTCCCTTTCGTTTCCCTTTACTCTAAGGAGGGAGGGCTAAAAAAGAAAAAATAATAATAAGGTCCAGCAGCATATCTTTCCTTTCGATTTTTTATTGTAGGGGATTGCAGCAGCATAAGGAGAGGTAAAAGGGTAGTTGAATGAATAGAATCATATGGGAGAACAGGTTCACCCTTTCTCACGGTTTTCCATTGACCTGAAGAAAAAAAAAGGCATAAAAACGCACCCGATATCACAGTTATCTTCTAGAATACACACCCTCAAAACCTTTTTCAGAACTTTTTTGTCCGAGACAATGTTTATATAAAGAAAACTCCGATAAAAAGAGTTAGAGTTTGCTCTAAATATGTTGCATGTGATTTAAGAGATAATAACTATAGATAAGATGTTCTGGTTTAGTGAAAATATAGAAATGCATACATTGGTGCATGTTTCTCTACCTTTTTTCTAAGAGATTATAATTAAATTTGAATCACCATTTTAACGAATTTAATTTCAAATGGTAACATACGAAGTTTGAACGAAATCAGTTGAATAGTTTCTGAGTCATTAAATTTTTAAGTATTTGAGTTATCAAATTTTAAGTTATCTGAGTCGTATGTTTAGAATTCAATTTCTCAAAAACTATTCTACCGATTTTGTTCAAACTTATTACTTTGCCATTTAAAATTACATTTTCTAAAATGATGTAAAAATTTTTACACTTCATGTAATTCAAAAAATTTTCTACGATTGTTCAATGAAGTAATAGTATATAATTATAAAGAGTTATTTTTTGACTAGAACAATTTTGGATAAACGAATTTTATAGTTGTATGTAAAGTTTTTTCGATTCATTTAAAAAGTTTTCGAGTCATGGCGAAATGCGCAAAGAAGTTAAATTAACATTAAGGGGTCCAACATTTCGACAACTCAGCTGATCAAACTATTTATACTTTATTTTATAGATTGCGGCTATTACCCATATTATGAAGATAAAAATTCCGAATCCATTGAAAAAAAAACTATGTTAATTCTGATAAAGTACGTTTTTGTGTCTGATTTTATAACTTCAAATATCGTCTACACTAATTAATTATCATCGTTAAGTTTAGGTCAAGATCCATTAAAATTAAATCTTCTGGTGACAGGCAGACCAACACTTGCTTATCCCGACTGGCGAGTGGACACCATAGAGTTGGTGAAGAACTCTATGGTGGACACCCGAAAAGTCTCACATTTTCTGCCAATCAAAAGATCTTTCCTCTTTGCCCTAAATGCCAACAAAACCAGGCATCACCTGAGCATATCTTGAACTGTTTGGGGCTGGACTGGAACGACATTCATTCCTCTCTCCCTTTTAAATTCGGACTTCCTAAATGTCAACGGATTTATTGATCTGGTCTGACTCCGTCAGACTAGAAGGGAATTAGCAACAACAACAACAAATTAAATCTAAGTATATGAAAATCCGATCATTAGATCAAAAGTTACTCAAAGTGTGTGTGTGTGTTTTGCGCACTGTGTTCCCTTACACGTTTGCACATTTTTTTATATAGCCGTTTTTTGTATACACTGTTAATATAGTTAGTATCAATAACAGCCATTCAAAGACGCATGCTAACACCACTAAATTGTTCTACAACGGTTTCTTCTGATTTGGGAGGATCCATCTTAGCCTGACTTAACTTTTACTTTTAATGCTAACATGTGAACTGATTAATTAGTAATACGCAATCTGCGAACCACTTTTCTTACCTTACTTTATAACTATGCTACGGCTACTGTATATGTGGTTCTGTCACGCATTTTTCGTTTGGGCAACCCTTATATGAGTAGACCTATTTTGTTTGCTTAAATTAGATAAATTACACATAAGTTCATGAAATCCTGTAGCTGAAATGGTTTCCTGCTATAAATGAGGTCCAATTGGTGAAAGATTTCATAACCGTCGTTGAACAGCCGACCCAATTTTATGGGTTTACGACTACTAATGTTCAACTCCGTAGCCTTGTAATTTTGAACCAAATCCAGAAGACAAGTAATGGGAGTTATTGCCTTCATGTAGGACTTTTGGTTGGAACTAGCCAGCATTTGCGTCATATGGAAAGGAAAACCACGAAGACCTCCCACGTTTAGCCTGACGGAAAGGGGACTCTAACCCACGACCTGTATACCACTGAGGATACTTTACGTCATCACTGTGGTCGGTGCGAGCCGGGTGTGTAATTTGTATCGACCAGCCGTCGCAGGGATTCGAACCCGGGCCACCTCATTGGAAGGCGAGCGCTCTATCCCCTGAGCCACCACGGCTTAATCGGTGAGTCAGAAATGGAAATTACTTTGGGAAGAAATCTCATCTGTACACTGTAAAAAATTGTAGTGTTCCTTGAAACCACAAATGATGGCGACGACTTTACACCAAAAATGGTGTAATGATATGGTGTAACCACTTGGTGTAACCATATAAGAACAGTTTTTAGTGTAATGAAACACCAGGAATACTTCGCTATGTAAACTGTGGTGTAATTTATCGACGAATGCGATGTTGAATTACCCATAAAATGAGTAAAGGGTCAATTTATTTCAAATTAACACCAAATCGAGCTTTCATATACAATATAAAGAGTGTGGTAAAATTTAAGCATCTGCAATATTATAGAGAAAAACTTTCACCAAGCTCACGTGCTTTCATACCATACGTGAATTATTTTTGTTTTCAAACACACCAAAGTTGGCGCATTTTGGATATCATCAATGGATTGTTCACAATCGAATTTGAATTGGCGAGAGTTTATAATGCTGTATGTTGCGCTGCTATAATTCCATTGAAAGAAAAGTTTGCCCTGAAAAAAAAATTTGTGCATAGTATAAGTTAAGTGATAAGGATAATTATATATTTTAATTTTTAAATATCTGTGATTTTTATTAAATAATTTTACAGTCTGGTAGCTTCTATATATATATGTTTTGGTACGTCCAGCTCAAATTCCTCTTAATATTAAATCCATGCTTTGTGTAGGTTTGATTTCTAAAATATATTTTTTTTAAATTTTATTATAAGATGTTAAACTAATTGTTCTTACTTTAAACTGTATAGTGAAAATAACTTCACTGATTCTTATGCGTATTATATCTTATTGTTATTATACATATTAGTGTTGGTGAAGAGGTGAAAGGTGGCAGCTGCTTAACACCAAAAGGAATATTTTTGGTGTTTCACAAAATTTATAATAGCAATAACATATAGTACGAATAGGAACCAGTTAAGTTGTTTTTGTGATACAATTTACGCTACGAATAATTAATTTCAAAAGTTGAATGTTGCTTGTCTAAAATATTTTTGTTATATAAACAAATTTTAATACAGAATGGAAAAATTTATTCCAATTAAAGTTTTATTTTTAAATAAAATCATTTGCTTACTAAACAACTATGAATTCGGGTGAAAATAATCATTATAAATCTCACTCAACAAAGCTTGAAGTAAAATTAGTTTGTTTAACAACCAGTCTTAAAGCACGAATCATGGTATAAAAAATTCGGAAGAAAGACGCCTCATTAAATGTTATATAAATGTAACGTCCGATTCGATTTGGGTTGTTGAATTCGAATTTATTGTAATTAAGTAATTATTTTTATGTTGGGCGAAGGGGAGCATTTTTGACGTTAATAAAGCCGAACTGTTTAATTTGAAACTGACTGAACAGAACTTTTAATACTTTATATATTTTTATTTGTAAATCTAATTATATAACGTATAATACAGTTGTATTGTTATTAATAACGTATCAATTAACAGTAGTCTTAATCATTTCATGAGCTAAATATTAACGAAAACTATAAAATATTTTATTTTAATACAGCTTTTAAAGAATAACTAGTTGAAAAAGTATTAGTTATATATCATTATTTCAAAATACAATAAGTGTTAATGAATGAAATTTAGAACAATTTCAAAACTGCTGAAAAGTCCTAACCAATTTGTTAGTTAAAATGTAGTGGGGTAGGTTACTTTTCATAAATTTTCAATTTATCCTAAGACATTAATTAACTTTTTAAGAAATATGAGATTCGTTCAAATAATTATTCAACTACATTGAATTCGGATTCAACGGCAATAATTTAAACGGGCGTTAAATTGAAATAGTATTAATGCGTTGCTTTTTCCTGGTACTTTTTCTCTTATGCTTTATACCGGTGCTTTTTTTTCTGGACTTTTCCTGCTGGTGCTCTTTATTTTCATCCACTTTATAGTACAGAAAGAAAAATAAAATAAATTCTAAATAGACTCAATGCCGAACAGAAGCATTTAGAATATTATATTATTTAATATAATTGAATAGAGAATATATTATTTAATATAATTGAATAGAGAATATATTATTTAATAAAATTGAAAGAGCGTATGAAAATTATCTTTTGAGAACCTATAAACACCTCAAACTTTAAATAAAGTTATCTTGCATAAAACCAGTTTTTTTTTTTTTTTTTTTTTTTTTTTTTTTTTTTTTTTTTAAATAATTGACGTTGAACAGCATGCCCAATTTAGGGTTTACGACTACTAATGTCCTACTCAGAAGCATTGTAAGTTTGAACCCAATCCAAAAGACAAGGGAACTCCTGGATCAAGTAAAAAGAGAAATTTATTTCCGGTGATGCAATTATCCCTCATTTGCGTTGCATAGGGGAGAAAACCACGAAAACCTCCCACTGTTAGCCTGACAACAAGGGGTCAACCGATGATCCGCTACCACTGTGGATATTTCACATCTGCCCTGTGGTCGATGCAAGTCGGGTGCGGAATCCGTATCGATCAGCCATCGCCGGGATTCGAACCCGGTTTATCTCATTCGAAGGCTAACGCTCTTTACCTGAGCCACCAGGGCTCTTTAAGCCAGTTCAGCAGTGAACTTCTGTTTCTGCGGATGTAAACATTAGTAAATAATCTACCGTTGCCATTTACGGTTTCCAAACATACGCCTTAGTAACAATAATAAGTAATAATAATAATAATAAAATACACATAGCTTGCATTTTCGGCGTAAAAAGTGACGATCGGGTGGCGACTGACAGGCAGTTTTTTTAGTCTGCAAAATTACCAAAAAAATTTCAAATTTGTAAGAAGAATGAGGTGGGGAGAAATTGGGAAAGAAACTTTCTAGAAGAGTTTCAGGGCTCTAGAGTTTTGAACACAGGTGAAAAACAAAAAAGATTCGCAACAAATATTCTACTAAAGATTGTATATAATGAAGTAAAAACGTAGTTTTATTTATTTAGTTTGCTATACAGTCGCCTTCTGGCTCGTGGCAACTGCTAATTCTGAACTATAGTGCTTAAATTAAACTATTGCTTTTCAACAACTTAAAATAAAGCATTTTTTGATTCAGCTTTTACAGTTTTTCAACACTAAATTCGAAGAAGTATTGCACCACAGTGTTTACGGAGTACCTACTTTCTACTACGCGACGTATTAAAAGCATTTACTTCTATTTCTTTATTTAAATTTGTCGCACCAATTCAATAACATCATATTCCTCAGAATAAAGCGAGGGAAAAAAAATCCTTAGTGTTTTGAAGACGAAAAAAAAAATTAAAGAAATAAATAAACTAAAACGTTTTGCTTAAAAATACGTTTAAAAAGACCCCCTCTCTCTTTAAAGAGTGTGTCAACACAGTTTTGTGCCACGTTTATTCCAGATCGAATAATCGAATTTAGAAAAGGAAGAACAAAGATTAAAAATGTAATGAAAAAAAGAGGAAGAAATGTAGGTGGAGAGTGAAAGATATTTCTACCTGGAATCTTTTTTTCTTCACTTTCCTTTTTCCCCTTTCCGATTTTAAACTGCTTCGAGGGATACGTGGGAATTTATCTCTGATAAAATAAAAAAAAGAAGAAAGAAAGAGAGTGATAAAAGAAAATATGTGTTTCAAATGAACAAATGGGAAACCCTTACCTAAATTTGCTCATTCTAGGCTTCAATCGATGTACAATCAATATATATATATATATATATATATATATNTTTAAAATTAACTCCTTGAATTATTAAGAACATATCTTTTACAGGAAAATCTACTAATTAAATCAAAGGTTGCTAAAGTGTTTTCTTGTTTTGCGCTTTGTACCTAAGCCATTACAAGAAAACACCCTGAGCATATTTTTTTCTTATTCCAATATTGTAAAGTGAGATGTATGATGGAAAAGGAAAAGTTTCACTTTTTGGTGTGCAGCACACGCTTTCTTTAATTAAATTAAAAATACTAATATTATACTTAAAATATTAAAAACTTTTTTCTATGATGACTTAATTTTTATTTCCATTTTATCATAAAAAATTTTCATTTATTTAAGGTATGAAGAATAAATCATATTCACACGCTTTAATATTTATATTTCGTAGAGCACTTCGACAGAACCTATAAATTCTTTAATATATATTTTTTTTATAATATTCATCTCTTCTAAATCACGAACATAATATATACATCACAGAAAAGCTCAAAAACTTTTACGAGAGACCTTATCTTACGAAAGTGAAAATAGAAAAGTATATGCAAGAAACATACATCATTCGAAAAACATACAAATTCTGATATCGAAAGAAGAAAAAAAAGAAGAGTAAAGAAAATTGAGAAGAAATCTCTCTCTCTTTAGCATCGACAACGCTACGCACAATCCCAACTTCTTAAACCGTACTGTTATCTTGGTGGGAGAGCAAGAGCAGAAAAAGAACCTAGGGATGCATAAGGGACATCCATGACGGATGCGGAAGATCAAGAAGGAAGAGAGGACCCTGTCCGATTCTTCCTTCAAAATAGCCTTGCATGCAGATTGGGCAAAGGATGGCTGAAGATGAGGATGCGAGAAGGGATGCTGAAGAGGATGGAGTAGCTTTATCGACTTTTTTTTCAGGCCACGTGTTGATCGGAGTCATTCTTTCAGGACTGACGCGTCACGTGGGAGATGGTGTGATTTATACCCCGAATCATTCTTCTTTTGCAAAGGAGAGGAAGGGGTTGGGAAATCGTGTCTTCTAGAAGTTTTTCACTTTATTTTTATTCTTTTCCTTTTCGCCCACAAAATAAAGGCACTTTTGGTTTTGGATGGTTTTCTTTTGCTACGCCAAGAAGATAGACTGCCTGCTCGTTTTGCTTGTGTTTGTTGTGCGGTTACAGGGGAGTTTTATTTTCACCCTTCAAACCAGTTTGCATCCAGTGACAGCTCTATTTGCCTAAACAGAAAGGAATATTTGGAATAGCTAAGAAGAAATTTAGTAAACAGTTTCTTCAGTCAAAAGGATTGAGTAAAAAATAAGAATATAAGCATTGCTTTGAAGAAGAATATTTCTCATTCTCCCATTTTAAGTCATAATTGTAAAAGATTTTGTTTATTTTTACTGTATTTTTTTTTTCTTTTTTTTGTTTAGCATTAAAAGTTTTAACTTATTTTAGTTCAGCATTTAAAGTTGCGAATATTTTTAAACAATTGTTCTCAATGAATTCGTTTAATATGTAAAACATATGTTTTAATTTTCTGTGAACTTTAATACTTAACAGTTCCGGCTTAACTATTAATTATTTGCAAATTATTAGGAACATTTATTTACAAATAAAATGTTTTCTCTAGTTTCCTGTATTTAAGCTAAATAATTTTTTAACTGATACCTTGATAATTTTTTAATCTGCGTTTCTTAAACTAATCGTAATCTCTTAATCTGCCTAATACTTCTTGCTCATTTTTTGAAATTGCACCATATCTAACTTTTTCGTAATGCGATCTATTGCTGTTTTTTTTTTCAAACTAGACCTATCACGACGAAAAAATCAAACGCATTTGTTAAAATCATTACGAAATGTCAAAATATCGAATATTGTTGAAATGAAAAATGCCATCTATTTTAAAAAAGTAAGTAAAAACATAGTTTTGTTCTTTAAAAAATTCTTAGTACCACTTTTAATTTTAAAAAAAAATATTAAAATTAAAATCTAGCATACAATAAAATGCGCATAAAATCAATTCAAAAATATTTTTCAGAATTTAACAAAAACTGTTAAAAGTAAAACCTTACAAGTTTTATCATCGGTGCTTTATAACATGATATACCCTTTGAACAATGCTTTAATTAGTTTCATAAAATATTTGTGTCTCATAAAATTTGATACATTACCGGGGTTTGCAGTTTTCAACACAGCCCAGAATACAAGAGACATCTATGCGAACTCGCTTTCATAAGGTATTATTAATATATTTGGACATGGGCATAAAATGTTATAATATATGCAATATACACGTATACCACAAATACACAAACTATATGCGGTTATATTGAAAGTGTGGACAAGACCGTAGAAATATATGACAGAAATAAAATGTTGAAGTCAGTTTCTTGTCTAACATTAAAGTTGATTTATTTTATGTTCTAAATAAAATTCGTTAAGAAGCGTTTTAGTTTTGTTCTTACAAAAATTTAGAATATAATGTAGACAAAATATAAACGAAAATGTAGAATGTATGATTTGATCTATCGAGTCAATGACACAGCGTCTCCAAGAGTTAATTGCTACTAAATGAAAACATGCTGCAGTCATCAATGTATCCATCACGTAGGCTAATTGAAAAAGTAGGCTCTTTGCAAACCGGCAATGTCATTTCGCAGTGCAGGTTAATTATAAAAGACTCCGGTGTTTTTTAATTATCCCGAAAGTTGGTAAACTCATTGTCATTTACCTTTATGCTGATTAAAATTGTATCATCCTGATTTATGTCAAATCATTTGCAATATATTAAAACACAAGTTAATATTGGCTCTCTCATGCGTGATTTTTTAATTCAAGTTCGAAAAAAAATTTAGATATGCTACAAACCTATTTATTTATATATATATATATATATTGATTGTGCATCGTCCGTACTCTAATGTGTAGACCTTCGACGGAATGTTTTATTTCTGTTCCATCAATTCTTGTTCTCGGCAATAAAAAAAGTTGGCGTCATCATCCTAAAGTGTACTGTTACTGTGATTTCATAACAGATATAGCGTGCTTTTTGAGAGCAGTATTTTGTAGGACGTTTCGCGGAATGCTTTCTTAAGTGGTAGAAGGTTAAATAATCCCTTTCAGAAGTATCGCTTTTAATATCTTTTGAGTTAATGATCGAATTTTTGCGTAAAGATGCTACGCTAACTAATAGGATTCAAATTTTGAAAAAGTAAACAAGCGATAAATCAGTGCGGAACAAAACACTGCGAAATCATCTATTAACTGAAAAACATATACCAACATAATTAAAGCTGAAATAATTAAATTTTTTTTAAAAAGAAATTATTATTATTACCCATTGGCAAGATGGGTCTTGGTTTGATTTCATGGCGTCCTCACTTTTCAACTACAATAATCAAGAGTTACAGTAAACAGTGCGCATGCGTTGCTATGGCGACCGCTGCTGTTTGATAATTTTTTTCGAATTCTTTTTTTTCACTTTTAATTTTGTTATGCATTAAGTTGATGAGTTTATTTTTGAGATATGGGACCAGGGAGATCCCATAAATGCTTCTTGAGTTGTGAATAAAAGAGAATTCCTTCATTTGAGCGATATTTTTGTTTCTATTGTTTTAATTAAGAATCAGAAATTCTAACCTACGGTTCAAACTGGATCGTTTTCAATACTAATTCAGGTGAATATCACACATAAAAAGGGTCCAAACTGATTGACACTGTACCAAAAGTTAAAGTTAAAGCAAGAGAAAAAACGATGCCAAGACCTAAACTTACCATGGTTAAAAAGTCAAAGCCAAAGAACGTAGACGGGAATACTTTAAGCGTTACACACAAACGGAAAAACGAAAGGATTCCGTTCGCAAACGCAAGCATGAAGCCCGTCCCTCACAAGAGTACCAAAGTGGTTGAGAGAATTGAACCCTACGGAAGACAAAATGTAATGTAAACAAAATGTAATGTAATGTAAAGCAAAAAATGTAAAAAAACAGCAAAAAGACACTTGAAACTGCAATAACTTTCAAATAAATTCGAATTTTTTCAAAAATATGCTCTTTCAGCTAGTCAAATTTCGAATCTGTAGTTCATTCCTCCGGCGTGTAGAGCGGCCAGCATGTTTTTTCTTTCCTACAAATTTTACAGTTCATAATTATCAAATTAATTAACGAATTTTTTTTATTCTGTTATATTTGCTGTATACTTTTGTACTTTACAGTTACGCTTGCAAGTTCTTGAGTCTAAATTTTTGCGCAGCAAAACCAAATGTAACGTAAGTTAGCGTTAACGGCAGCGGTGTTAGTTCTTGCGATTTTTAAATATTGAACAAAATCACTAATTTAAATAATCATTTTTATATAATTACATCATTCTACAAAGAGTTAAATATGAGCAGTGGGGGCTCAGGGAGTAGAGCTCTCGCCTCCCAATGGGTGAACTGGGTTCGAATCCCAACGATGACTGGTTGATACGAATTCCGCCCCCAGCTCGCACCGACCACAGTGCTGACATAAAATATCCTCAGTGGTAGACGGATGAAGAATTGGAGTCCCCTTGTCAACAGGCTAACAGGAGGTTTTCGTGGCTTTCCTTTACATGTAACGCAAATGCGGGTTCGTTCCATCAAAAATTCTCCACAAAGGCAAATTTCTCCCAATACTTGATCCAGGAGTTCCCTTGTCTTCTGGATTGGATTCAAAATTGCAAGGCTACGGAGTTGAACATTGGTAGTCGCAAAAATCCTTTCGTTAAAAGGTAAAAAGTGTGGATAGTTCTTTTCCGTAATTTTCATATGTTAATTTATTTTTTTTAAAAATATTCAATTGCATTTAAATAAATATTTTATTGCATCAAATTCAGGCTCAACGACCTGAAACAAATTGGGCCTTAAATTAAATTCATACTCATAGAAAATCATAAAATTAGAAGAAAAAAAAAATAACCGTTATCATTCATTTGTAAATACTTCCGGTCAATCACCTCCACGATAGATAATACTTTCGATATTTATTCTTGCTTATCAGATAATAGGCATGCTAAAAACGCTATAAAAAAAATCGAAAAATATTTTTTTTTATTCATTAAATTTGCTCTGTTGTACTCTCCTTTCATATAGAAAAGAAAAACATAGTTTTAAAAAAATATTAAAAAATTTAGCAAGCATATTTTTAAAAGAATCTTTAAATGCATGTTATTTTGATTAGTTAACTGCTAATTGAAAACTTAACAACTTTTTTTTCAATTTAAATAAATTCGTAAGATCTGTAATGGAGTTTCAAAAATAAAATGTGATGGTGTGTTCACGTAGCAATCGCATGCAAATGACAACGATTAAAAGCGGTGGTAAAAATATTTTGCTACCATATTATGCAAAATGACAATGAGTGACCACTAAAAAACATTCTTTTTATTTTATAACCGGAGTTGAATATTGTACACGGGTTTATTCATATTAACATTACAAAAGGGGCTCTTTAACTATATATTACTAATTATTTGTTTCTATGCTATGTATTATTAAATAGTTTAACCAAAAGAGCTACCCATTTTCTTTTTCTTTGTTAAAGTAGGCTGTTAATCTTTTCATATTTGTATGAATGTTCTTCAAAAATTGAGCAAATTCTAATTCTTAGTCATAAGGGATGAGTTACTGAAGAAAATAAGTTTTAAACGTTTACTAAAAAGGAAATAATTGCTAAATTTTAATTTAAAAGTTTTCGAAAAAGGAAGAACTTAAAATGAACCACAACTTTTGATAAAAAAATAACTTGATTTTTAATCAAAATTAAAGCAGGAAGTGTAATTTTCAAAAATCTGTTTCATGGGTCACCCTGAAATGTCAGCTGACATGAACTTTCATGCTGTCTATGTCATGTCAACATGCCATAAAGATAAGAGTAGAATCAAAGAGAAAAGGATGTATTTACGCGATTTTCGCAGCTGTCCTAAAAGCAAATATAGTTTTTAAGGGTGAGGGAAAAACAAAACGATTTCCGGTGGGTCTAACAACTATCTTCAATAATTCTTCTTTAAGAAAACCGCACCTCTAAATAGAAACACCATCCAGGTATTACGTCATCTAGATCATATGACACAAGTCCGGCGTGGGAGGTCTCTCTCTTCCTCCCCCATCTGCCATTATGGGTTGCTTGGTTACAAGATTGCTTTGAGTTCATTGAAAATGCAAATAAATTTTTTAATTTTTCATTTATTTATTTATTTGGTTATGGTCTCGGCAGTACAAATTATAGAAAGAAACGGCATCATTACCAAATATCAGCATAGTATTTATTTTTTTTGGCAAAATGTAAACAGGGCTAGGGGTTCCAGAACCAGGTTCGAATACCATCGATAGCTGGTCGAGACGAATTCCGTACGCGGCTCGCACCGATCACAGTGTTGACGCAAAATATACTCAGTGGTAGACGGATCACGGGTTTAGTGTACCTTTGCCGTCAGGGTAACCGTAGGAAGCTCTCATGGTTTTCCTCTCCTTGTAACGCAAATGTGGGTTAGATCCATCAAAAAGTCCTCCACGAAGGCAAATTTCTCCCAGTATTTGATCCAGGAGTTCCCTTGTTGTCTGGATTGGGTTCAAAATTACAAGGCTGCAGGGTTGAACATTAGTAGTCGTAAAATCGAAATTGAATCGGCTGTTCAACGACTGTTATAAGACAATATAAAAGAATTCATCGGCAAAATTACAAGAAAATAGATAATACGAATTCTGTTAAATAAAGTGGTCAATCCCCTTATGCAACTATTATTTCTTTTTATTCCTTAAATGATAAATTAATAAGGATACCATGCCAGCCTGATTCATGCATAATTTTATTAATATTATGCAGAGAGAACAAAAAAGTAGATAGACCGCCCTGAATACTGTTTGATCTAATGATCGGATCTTCACGTTTTAGGTCTCAATCTTAATGGTTCGAATAATGGCCTCAAATATGCTAATTAATTATGCAGATGATATTTCAAAATTACGAAATCATACTCAAAAACGTGCTTTCTCTGAATACATATACTTTTTGTCCCGATGGACTCACATTTATGACACAAAAAATATTAGCCACAATCTGGGAAAACATGGTCCCAGTTGTTTGGTCGGGAGACCACTTCAAAATTTGGACCCCTTAATGTTAAATTTTAGTTTTTGTGTATTCCGACATATCTCTAGAACATTTTATATAATATGCAAAAAATAAAATTAACATTAAAGGGTTCCATTTTTGGACCAAAATTATTGAGCCTTATTTCTCAGATTTTCTGCCTGTCTTGCTATACGGAAACGAAACCTGGACTTTAAACCTTGACGTACAACGCCCGATAGAAACGTTTGAAAGAAAGATACTTAGAACTATCTTTGGTGCCATACCTCTGAATTAAAATTAATTCCAATGCCAAAAAATGAGCACATTTTATGTTTACGTTAATAATTCTAAAAAGAATTCGATATTATAGAGGCGTATTTTTCTTAAATTATTACATAGACTTGATGAGTATCGTTTGCTAGCAGAAACAAAATCTTACTCCTAGAACAAAAACTCGATAAAGAAAATATTCCTAGATAATAGAAAAAAAGCAGGTAGATGAACAACCAAAATCTTTGTATGTGTCATTACCACAATTTATTGTCCATTAAAAAAGACAAAAATACATCGTCTGCGGTACATCTATAAAGTCAGTGCAGGAGGTAATGGTCATGGGGGGTGGGTGCAATGAATTACGGGGGAGGAGACTGGCACGGGAAAAAATTATCGTCTGCTTCGGGTGTTAGGTTCCGGTCGATTTCAAACGCTGAAAATGGCCACCATTCCGTTTCCATAGCAACAGCTTCGCTACACTACAAACGTTCTACAATGGTAGTTTTCGACCCGTTCTTCTATTCCGGCGATAAAAGATACTCTTTTTTTTTCTCTTTCTCTTTTGTTTTGTTTATTCGAGTACCCTCATTAAAATTGAGAATTTATTCAAATTCTTGAATGAGGCAGCTCATTTTTGGTTCGTAAATTTATTCAGTCACTGTCCTTTAAAATAGGATTTCAAACCAAATGGACTTTTCTCAGAATAGAATATTCTGTTTTTGTTTCTACTCTCCAGTTTAGTAAATGAAGGTAATTTTCGTTTGAATAATCTAAGTGGAGTTAATTAAGAGAAACGTCAATACTTTAATGGGTGAAATAAATAAGAAATAAAAATCAGCTTTTAAAATGAACATTTTTAAATATATATATATATATATATATAATTATACGCCTCTAATCGTCATATAAATAGATAATATATTTAAAACTATGCTTTATAAATGCACTGAGAAATGGAAAATAATTCTATGTTTAGTCAGGCATAAACATGTTTTGCGTAATAAACTTCCATCACCTCCGAAAATTCATCGCACTCTTTCGATAGTGATGCGTTTACGTTTTTACCTTTAAACCAGACAAAAAGAAATTCTCTTTATTCCACGTGAAAAATAATAAATTTTAAAAATATTCGCGATCGCAACGCTCGAGTACGCCGTCTAGCGGGAGCCTGCAAATATCGGACATTAATTTATCACGTTTTCATTTAGTTCCATCAAAGTCATTGACTGAATCAGACGCCATTTTTTAGCAGCAAATAGGAAACAAAATTTCCCTAAGGAAAAGGCCGAAGAACTTGAAAAAAATCTCCAGAATATTAGTAAATCTTTCAGGAACAGAACACGCCAAACATTTGAAGAAAAATTCCTCAATAATTTTTAATTTCTATTATCAACAAACTTGCAACTGATGACTTCCGATTTCGGATACTGTTACAGATGTGTGTATTAAGGTAAAATGCATTTCTTCTGTCTTCAATTCATTACGAATTAAAGTGAAGTCAACATTGCTTTCGTCATTCCAGTGAATAAATATGAATTCAGAACATACAGAATTGTAATAGTTATAGCATATTCTTCTTCGTTATAGAATAGTATATATTTCTGTATCCATATAATTCGGAAAACAACAATAAAAAATTATCCAAGTTACTTGAAATAGTGCCATTTGTGCTGATTCTTAATTAATTTAAATCGTTTTCTTGGTAAGTTTTTTTTAATTTTGAAAGAATAAGTTCAACTAGAATTCAGCTATTCTGTTTTTAGCTACATATTCAAATTCATATCAATTATAAAATTTTGCTGTGTAGTATGTTATCTAAAAGTAATGAAGGTATAAACTATGTATCTATTATTTGAGAATAAAGTTTTCAAACAAGGAACTTATCATTTTGGAATTCTCCGGGAATCATAAATCAGGTAAGTGCAATGATTTTTACAATAAAAAATTTGCTTGTAAATATTTTTTTTTCATTTGATGATGGTTCTCTACAGAATGGTTTTTTACGTCTGATTAAGAACTATAAGAATAATAAAAAAAGAAACAATATGAAAGTTTTTATTTCAATGTTAATAATTCTTAAAATCGTTTTTTTTATCCTAAGAATTCTTTATTTTCCGTTTTTTAGTTTATAATTTTTTGATAAAAATTGTTCTCAAAATACTTTTGAAAAATTAAATGGTATAACATTATGTGTTTATGTATACTTCTTGTATATTCCAATGTTTGAAATAATATGATTCAGAAAAGTATGGAATAAAAATTCGGTACTTACGACGTATTAACGCCACCGCCGCTACAGATTTGGCGGTTTTTAAGTGCCGCCAATCTACACTTAAAATTTTTGCGACAGTTCATAAAATAAAACACTTTATTTAAAATCAAAATAGTTAATTGGATTTCGGTGGAAAATGAGCCGATATAGAGTTTAGCATAGATTCAAAACAATCATATCGCCATATGAACTCTGATGAATAAGATTCCAAATGAAATAACATTTCCAAAACGTACGTTTGCCAAGATAAAGTTTTATGTTGTGGGAATTGGTACATTTTCGTTTTTTCGGTAAAATATTTCCCTCCTGAAAAAATAAAATTGCATCTTGTTTTGTTTTTGGCAAATCCCAAAGACGAATATTCGTAGCACTAAAAATGGCGACAAAAAAGAATTGTTTTTTTTTGTTTTTGTTTCGTCAGCATTCTTTATTTTACGTTTCTTAGTTTCTAAATAATGATTTTTATTGAAACTTGAAATTTTTTGATAAAAATTGTTGTCAAAAAACGTTGTTTACAAAATTAAATTTCATAAAATTATGAGGCTTATGTATACTTTTTGTTCATTTTAATTTTTGAACTAATATGATTCTTAAAACTATAGAATGTAAAGTTTAAATGGGCCTTTCATGTTATATCATTAAATTTAGTAATACTATTTCTCGGGCATTAGGTTTTAACTCTTATAAGAATATACATATTTTTTTCTGTTAATGTACAAATATTTTTCCGATGTGTTTTGGATATTCCTTCTCTAATAAAAAGAGATACCATTTTGTTTTCGGTTGTACAAGAAAGAAGATCAAGCATTTTTCTTTTTTAAATTTAATAAGCCACATTAAAGAAGGAACGTTGCAATGCTACACGCTACATTAACGACGTCTCCAGAGTAACTGAATGACGGTTCATATAGAAATCGCAGGTAAGCGTCTCATACAACAACGCCCCCTATAGTTCGTTGCGATCGCGAATCTAATTAAAAGAATTTTCTTTTAAAAAAATATTTATTTATTTTATATCTACTTATGTAAAAAACTAGTTATTAAAAAAAATGGTAATAATTTAATTATTTTGACTTTTTCTGCTCAACTATTTTTTTGGTATTATTTTTAAGCATCGATTAAGTTTGTTAATTTCCGTTTTATATCAAGTTTAAAATGCTCAAAAATTTAAAACAAAAAAGTTTAATTTTTTATTTGCCTATTTATTATTATTATTTATTATTATTATTTACTATTATATATTTATTTTTTACTTTAAAGGATAATTCCAAAAAATTGAAGCAGTAAGATATACTTTAGTTCTGAAGCTAGTGAAGTTTATATAGACAAATTTATTCTTTTTAGCTATTTTGAAAATGCAATTCGCTTTTAAATTCAAATTAATACTTACTGAAATTTAAAAAGAATCTATCGTTAGAGAAATGAATTATATTTATACATTAATAAAAAATCCACATCATACAATTTTGTTTTCTTTTCTTCTTTTTTTTAACATAAAACTACTTACAAGTAAATTCGGTTATTCATTTTATTAATTTATTTTTTATTTAAATTATTAATTAATCATTTTTTTTCTTCATTTTTTACTTTTTATTTATTTGTAATTTTTTTAGCCCAGTCATTTAATAAATAAAAATGCCGCTGAATTAACTAGCGCCGGTGACTCATTGGCGACTTTATCGCCTGCTATGGCGAAATGAAAAAATGTCAAAACTGCATTATAATATTAAGTAAAATTAATTAATAATAATAAAATGAAGAAACTGCTTGAAACAATACGAAAGAAATGACAATTATTTATCCAAGAAATGATGTTACCAGACAAAATACTGATATTTTCCAAATGGGTCACAGAACACTATATTGACAGAACTTTTCATGGCGTTAAATTATTTAGAAATAAAATAAATAAATAAACATTATGTGATCTTTCAATAAGTTGATAAGGTTACAGCACGAAATCGTACTCAAATTGTGTATTAAGTCTCCTTTTCAATTAGCCGCAAGGAAAAACTAACGGAAAAGAATCACGTTTATTCAGTTAATATCGTAGAAAGAGAATTGATAAAAAAAATATATATATATTAAATAAAATAATAAAAAAATTAGAAGGAAAAGTAGAGATTCTAGTTAATCACGTGTCCTTCCATGCGTGGATTTTTGGATAGCCCCGCCTACAAACCGTCATCCTATTGGCAGGCATTCAGGTTCCGTCTACACCCACTGACGCAATCGGTGCGAATCAAATGATGTGAATGATTTATATTTTTTGAACTATTATTTATTTTTTCCCCCTTATTCCAAATATAACCTGACATTTAGACCAGTAGTCTAGACCAAAGAAACCTCGTTGCCAAAAATAAAATTGAAATGTGATTGGTTGCCTCTTTACATTTTTTATGTTCCTCTAAACTTCTCTCACTCTTTTTTTTTTTAAATTTTTTTATTATTTATTTCTTCCGCGGTGAAGACGCCCAAGGAGTTTCTAAATTAGTTTTTAAGAGGGAAGAGTAGGAAGAATGTTAGTTATGCATTCCAAAAATGTTCTCCAAACTTCGGCGTTATAGAGTCGTTATGAAAACAAATGAAAAAACTTAATCAATAAACTCAAAAAGAATGACATAAAATTATAATAAAGCTGTCGAAATTCATCTATAAGAAACACCCCGATAAGATAATAAAAGGAAATAATTATATACTATTACTGTTTTTTTGATATTTATAATTAAACTGATATATTGGTAGTACAAATTCTTGGATAAGGGAAATTTAAATCTCAAAATTTTAAAAAAGAAGAAAAAAAACAGAAAGTAGCAAAGTTTTTCATAATTACTATCCATTGTGTTCTCAGCAACAAATAAGCCGAATTAGTACAATCATAAGGGATCGCAACACAAAATCACTTCGCCATCTTTTCATTTAGAAGAAATATGAATAATCGTTCGAAACATCCCCCCTCCCCCATTTTGTGTGGTTGCAAAACAGAAAGAGGTTCCATCAAAAGGTTAATGTGTGATTACTATGGGGCTAAGCCCCCTGTTCGCTACCGCTCTCCAACCCCGATGATTACTTCGCAATAATTGTCTTTTCTTGGCAGAAAACAGTTTTTTCTACTAAGGTTAAAATAATTCTATATACTATATACTAAAAGGAATTCTGTTTGCTTACGCTTGTGCCTCTGCTTCCCACGTCCAAATATCTATATATATATATATATATCTCTTACACGGTGACAAAAAAAAAGCCTCATTACAACTCTCCGAATGGCAACGCTAGAAAATCGACCTATGATTGCAGCTAAAAATGTCACATGCCAAATCTAGCTTAGGTGGCTCAACATATAGCGCTTTTAAGAACGGAAACTGAAATAACCAGAGAGAGCATTCTCACCAAGTACTATTAAGCTAGGCAGAAGTGAGTAGTCTTTGTCGATAGATCTCTATTTTAGTATTTTGTCGAAAGCCCTTTTTTTTTCACGAAATTATATATTACGAATTTATTTGACGATTTTTGATTTATATCACGAATTTATTTGTTTTATTATTGTTATTAGTTATTCATTGAAAAATGAGTCTCATTCGTGCTGTTACGCTTTTGAAGTAAAATCAAAAGAAGCGTGCTCGAAGATTGGAGAGACATCTATGAAATCGATGACAGATGATGATGAGATTGATGACATCTATGAAAGACGTAGTGGTGAAAGAATGCGTAGACGACGTGTTGTCATTTTAATAGACTTAATTACAGCCAAAAATTTAACCTTCTTAAAGAGATATCAGTTTTGGAAATTTTATCTTAAGATTTTATACTATAGCACATTTCTAATAGGTTTAACGAATTACGTGTCATTTATGATGTCATTCAAATTTATTTTAATGACTCAGTATTTACTAAAAAGGTGAAAAAAAATTTTTAAAAAAAAGTTGTTATATGGATTTGAATGATTGTTTTGAATTCTTAGAATTTTGTGCATTTGCAACGTACCTAAGCGACGTACCTTGCGAACGAAGCGAGCTTGGTTTGCAAAACAAACCATATAAGATTGCGTAGTAATTTTCGGAGGTTGGCGAGCGCTAGCGAGCAGGGGGCGCAGCCAACTAGTTACTATCTATTAGTATTATAAACATTTAGATCTCTTGGTGAACAGAAGTGATTTTTCGAAGTAATCATTTTTTAAAATAACATTTATATTCTTATAACATTATATTGTTCAAGCAAATTTGATGAGTTCACAAACATAATTTAATATTTTCGCTAATAATAGCAGTACTGGGAAATAACTTTAAATTAGGGATACAAAAATATTTAAAGGAAAGCAATACCTTTACGACTTTTGTTAATTTTATGCTGATGACAACCAAAGCAATATTGAAATGAATGAGGAAAAACTGGATCAGCTCAGCTTTAGATGGTAAGTTTAGTTGTAACATTTTAGCAAGCAGCATTATTAAAAATTATTACCTTTTCACACACATGCGTTCTCAATTTTAATTGGCTGTTTTAAGCGTTACTAGCCGCAAGTGTTCGGTGATTGGCTATTTGTTTTAATTTCACTCTTTTCTTATATTATATAAAGATATAAATAATCCTAAGAAGATGAAGCGACAAGATATTATGAAGTGAAAGCTTCATTGTCTTTAAAAAACATACAAATAGGAGAAGGAAGAAAAAACGACAGGCTTCAAGCACTCAAAAATAGGTATCCATTTTCAAGACTTTCCAGACATGTAAGAGAAGAAACAAAACTGAGGAATAATGCCACGTTTGCAACTTAACATTTTTATAATTCGAATCACTGTCCTGTTTCACGGCAGGCAAGTCTGGAAAATAGTCGCTTATCTTTGAGCGCTTGAAATATGACTGTTCTTCCGATTTGTAAGTTTTTGATCAGGTTATAATGTTCTGATATTTGTTACTCTCGTAAGTTTCTATAATAAAGAAAATGAACGCTTTTTCTTTTGTTTAGTTCAGAAACTCTTCAAAGCGCTTGAAAATTCTATTTATTAGAAACTGATGAGAACGTTTCCCATTTTAGAGTAACTTAACTGAGTGGATTCTATATTATTGTTATTAATATTGAGTTAAAAAAAAAAAAGATTGACAATTTCTGTTTGATTTCTTATTTCAAAAAATAACTTCAAATTACTGTGCTGCAAAAATTAGTCGAATAAAACCATGCATGGCGACTTAAGTAATAAATTAAACATTTGAAAAACGCCTCTTTTTCGTTTTTTAAAGCGAGTCCACATGAATATTTAATAATAAACCTTTTATAGCATTCTTTCTATCTTTCATTTTTTTTTTTTTTTTTTTTTTTTTTTTTTTTTTTCCATTTTTTTTTCGAGAAATATTTTGAATCTATGTTTCCAAAATCTGAGTTATATTTATCGAGAAAGACTTGCATCTAACAAATATTTTATGACCGTCGTTGAACATCAGACCCAATTTTATGGGTTTGCAACTACTTATGTTCAACTCCGTAGCCTTGTAATTTTGAACCCCATCCAGAAGACAAGGGAACTCTTGGATTAAGTATTGGGAGAAATGTGCCTTCGTGGAGGACTTTTTGATGGAACTAACCCGCATTCACGTTACATGGAGATGGAAACCACAAAAACCTCCCAATGTTAGCCTGACGGCAAGGGAACTCTGACCCATAATCCGCCTACCACTGAGGATATTTCACGTCAGTACTGTGGTCGGTGCAAGCTGGATGCGGAATTCGTATCGACTGGGATTCGAACCCGTTTCGCCGCATTGGAAGGGGAAAGCTCTATCCCCTGAGCCATCTCGGCTCATCTAACAAATATTGTTAACATAACAAATGTTGTTGAAAAAAGAATTCATAAGCGTTATCATTTATTTAGCCATAATAATTGTAATAAAATGTTTAACCCAACAAATTTAAATGGTGCAAAACGAAACTAAATACTAAGCTTGACCAAAAAGTAAAAGAAAACAAATGAAGAAAAATTGAAACTTCCTAGAAATTAGCACGAAAACTTGCTTCGGCATGACATATAGTTATGCAAAATCTCATTATAACATTTTGATTTATTTTTTTGCATCAGTTCTTATTAATGCTTCCATCTAATACATTAATGCTTCAATCTAACACATTAATGCTTCAACCTAATGCATTAGTGTCCCGCAGTGGAGTGATCGTAAAGACTCGGTTCCCAGTAGAACACCGAAGTCAAGCATCACTGGCTGTGGTCAGTAAGAGGGTCTCGTTAAACTGTTCTACTGTAAAGTGCTCGATTCCCCGCATACTTTACAGTAGGTCGTCGGGCTACCAAAGCAGTGGAGCCATCCCCTCTGCAGAAGATCAAAATTGCGATGGCATATCTTCAGATTATCCTAGGGGATGTTTTCCAGACCCAATAGCCCATTGTGCAGCTCTAGTGCGACGTAAATAAAGTACCTACAGTGTTTCAATCCAATGCATTGATGTCATAATCTAGTATATTAATGCTTCATTCCAATGCACTAATGTTTTAATCTAGTATATTAAGGCTTCAATCTAATACATAATCAATCAAATTCATAAACGAACCATTTTATTAGCTGTAAAAAAGGAAATGGTAGCGCAATGTTCAGCAAAATTGACCGGTTAACAAATGCTTGGGATGTCCTTAGCTGACGTAAAATATAAAAATTTACGAAATTCTTCTACTAAATTCTTGAAAATGAATATTAGTACTCATTCACACTCTCAGTTTTCAGTCAGACCTCTGAATTTCATTCATTTATTTATTTTTTGAATTTCATGTTAAAAAAGAGATAATTTTAATTCCCGAATTTAACTCTAAAACGCTTAAAAAACCGTCAAAAGTAAACTGTAATTATAATATTGTCTTGAGGAGCAAAGTAGTTTTCAGTTTAATAAATATGATTAGCATATATGAAAGCAGTTTTTTTTTTTTACGTGTTATAAATTATATCGCATTATAAAACATCATCTAATTTTTCAAGCTACAAAAAATCTTTTATTTCATTGAAGTTGATAACTTTTAATAAATGTATCAAATATATTTATCAATAATTTTCAATGCGTCTATTTATATATAGATAGTAATTTTATTTTGATTGCAATTTACTTTTATACAATCCGCAAAAATGTCAATGTTATCTCACAAAATGTAATCAAAAATCGAGGTCTTGTAAATACAATTTAATCAGTTAACTGAAAACATAATCAAAAGTATTTAACAGGTTTTTCGAGCACCTATGTATTTTTCTTAAGTATAGAAACTAAAAAATTTATCTCACAATTAAAAGCATATTGATATGCTGAAAAATCTCCTAGCAACAATTTTACCTTGACCCCAGCTATGCTCAAAATTGGCTCCTTATAGGTCCTAAAAGAACATGCACCTAGGGACCTATATTATGTCCAGATTAGATGTCTAGGTATGTTGGTCCCAGAAGGACTTTTAATATTGGACAATAACAATTCTATATAGGGCTGATATTGGTTGAAAAGAGACTGTAAAATATCGGTTGAAATGGGCAATTCTGTATAGGGCCGATATTGGTTGAAAAGAGACTGTAAAATATCGGTTAAAATGGACAATTCTGTATAGGGCTGATATTGATTGAAAAGAGACTGTAAAATATCGAGTGAAATGAACAATTATGCTTAGGGCCGATATTGAGTTGAAAAGCGACTGTAAAATATAGGGTTAAATGAACAATTATGCATAGGGCCGATATTGGTTGAAAAGAGGTTGTCCATTCTATGTAAGGTTGATATTGACTGAAAAATGAATATAAAATATTAGATTAATTGAACAATCTAATATAGAGCCAATGTCGATAAAATATCAGGGTTTTTTACTTTTATTCAGTCAAGATTAACGATTGTTGGTGAAATGAGGGAGCAAGTTATTTTGCTATAATTAGTTGAAAGTTATTTTTTCCTTAAATAACAATTTTTAATAACTATTTTGCTTTTGAAGTAAACGATATAAATCTATTACAGTAAATAAATAAATAAAAAAAACAGAATCCGCAATGTACAACAATAAATAAAGTAATAATAATAATAATTGAAATAAAATTACTTGAAAATTCATTAAGACAATTTTGTTTGAAGAATTTTTGTTGTTAATGCTTCTAATGCCACTTGCCGATACCAGCAAGCCTGCTTGGCGATGAATTGAAGGCTGAGAGTGCCTTTCTTTTTTTCTTTTTTTTTCAGTGGAGCCATATATGGCCACGCATACAAATTCAGCAACACATGCGTCACAGCCCGTTTTACAGAGAGGACCTAATCGTACTCCATTCATTCACCGATCGTAATTTTGACCTGAACCAGAGAATGATCTATCTCCAATTCAGTAACTCCAGAGGTATTGATTTGTTATGGGCACTTGGAGGACTTCGTGACCCCGACAGATTTAACGTGCATCATACACCGTTTAATATACGGGGAGTCCTCGGCCGGCAGGATTCGAACTCACGTTCTCACAAACAGGCGACCAACGTCCTATCAACCAGGCTATCCCGGTCACAAATAACTTATTACCAACTCCTTTATTAATATCGATTTTTTCAAAATTTTTCTGCGTTCTTTTTCAAAAGTTGAATGAAACATTGACTCAATATTGATACATTAAAATTGGTATAAAATTCTTTTGAGCGATACTATTTAATTATAAATATTTGCCTGAATAATTTTATAAGATCAAAAGCTCCTTCAATATTTTTTTTTTAACTTACAAGACCTAACTTTACGTAAACTGGGGTCAGAAATTTTTTTTTCCGTTTGAGGTATCCACTCCATAGAAAGAGTATATTGCAGAAGAAAAAAAAGAGCCATAACTTTTTTCAAGAGAAGCTTTCTCGCGATAACAGCCATAATACCCATAGCTGTTATCTTCACCCCGATAGAAACAACCTCGGGAATAAGGAGGACGCGTGTCAATTTCAAGAATTCTTGGAAAATATTATAACTCCTTCTGCCACCTGAAATTCTTGCATATCATTTAATTCTCCCTCTTCCACACCCCCATCGACCGACCAACCGAAAGAAATTACCATACAATGCCCCTGTCATAGAGGTGCCTTCGGGCCATTAGCATACACCTGAAAAATTTCCCGGACGTGAAGGTGTATGTAAACGAGATAATAATTACCTGCTGGGTAGAGAGAGAGACCGGCAGAAGAAAAAACCTGAGGAAGAAAGTTCACTTATCAGTTCCACATTTAAACCTGAGGAAGAAGAATATTTCCCAGACACAAAAGAGTGGAGCAAATTGAGCGTAGCGGGTGTAAGAGGAGGTGGGGTGGCTAAAAATCTTAATTGGGCCATAGGTAATGAATACTGAGTCTAGACAGAATCTTTGCGGCACAATGCGCTGGTTTTTATTTTATTTTTTTCTTCTTGGAGCAGGAAGCCAAGACAGCCTAAGTGCTGTCAATAACCTTTTTTTTTTTTCACTCTCTCTCTGCAACAATGAAAGAGATTCCAACCCCGTCTCTTTACTGATGAGATACCGAAATGAATATCACGTGTGTAGAAAGAAAGCTCTCTTTTGTCTCAGAAGAGTTTCCCTTTGCGATAGGTATGTTCGGATTTTAATACATACAGCAGGGTGTTCTGTAGTGACCTCCCTGAAGGGGATGCTATGCACAGAGGGAGCAATTTCTTCTATGGCGAATTTTCTTTCACCTACATATGTTTTTTTAAAAATTAAAGTACAGAAAAAGGGAGTTAAGGTATACCACTAGTAAAACATATAGTTTCGAATTCCGAACGAAAATTTCAAAACAACAAAATGCAAATAAATGGTGAAAGGATTATGCAGTAAGTAAATCATTCTGCAACAATTTTCTTTTTTTTTTCTTTGCATTTTGAAAAGTTTTTTTCAGAATTTAAAACTTTATAGTTTACTCTACGTTTGCCTGAACAAAAATTAAAAAAAAAAAAAAAAAAGCGTATGCAAGCAAATTATCAGTGGGTAAATAAATTATCCTACAATGATTTCTTAGCATTTTGAAAGCATTTTTTTAGCATTTGAAACTTTATAGTTTATTTGCACTTATTTCTCCCTAAACTTAAAATTTCAGACTACCAGTGGGAAAGGTAGTTTGTCGAGGGCTCTGTGGTCGCATGAAATGTTGCATTTTTTGAATAATATGCTATTTTCATAGCTGATGTATGTTTGAAATAGTTACTCATGATCGCTAGGTCAAGTTTATCCTATCTTTAGCTAGCGTCCTCTATG
The DNA here is from genome assembly GCF_043381705.1 of Parasteatoda tepidariorum. Taxonomy (NCBI): domain Eukaryota; kingdom Metazoa; phylum Arthropoda; class Arachnida; order Araneae; family Theridiidae; genus Parasteatoda; species Parasteatoda tepidariorum. The sequence goes on along the minus strand of NC_092206.1, from coordinate 94,709,402 downwards.
TCTGTTCTGCAAATATGGAGAAAAGCCACAGTTATGAGAAAATTAAAAGCGTTTGTGGTCTAATTTTTTAATATTTAGAAACTCCCTCCAATACTGCATTACTTAGACTCATAAAAATTTGCAAAAAATGGGAATGAGGCTGGGTGGAAAAATTGGCGATTTTTAAAAAAATATAAGGATTTTTAAATTAATTTAGTTATTTGTCCGTTCTAAAGCCTAGATAATTCTTTACAGCAAGATGGCATATACCGTTTAAAATTTAAGCTTTTCGTCAAGTACACAGTGTAAGGCAATTAAATTGTGGCTTTTTTCATTTTTCTTGGCTAAAAAGCTTCGAAAAACCTTGCTAATGCTGTTTTTCCAAGCTCTGTCGCCAAGGAATATAAAAAAGCCATATTTTAAGTGCCTTACACTTGAAGCATTGCGATGATTTTAAACTATATTTGTATTCTTGACGTGAAGAATTATCGTGATTAAGTGGGCATAATTGACGTGATTAAGAGGGAATAAGCAACAGAATTTTCTGGGCTTTAGAACAGACAAATAACTTAAATATTTTAAAAGCTGCTAAACTTTTTTGAAAAAATCACCGATTTTGCGACATTTCTCCACCTAAATGAAAATTATCAAAATCACCGCCATCTTAGTTTAAACAAATTTTTATGCACCCAGGAATTCCAGCATTGGGGTAAGTTTTTAAATATTAAAAAATTAAATAGCAATCGCTTTTAATTTTCACAAAACTGTGGCTTTTCTCCCTATTGACGTTTTGCGCCATTTTCAAAATAGGCGAAAACAGCACTGTCTTTAAATAGGGTAAGTTTGACGTAACAGTTATGAGTAACAGTTGCAAACTCACATCATTATTATTTCATATTACGACATATTTCATATTACTCACACTAGTATAATTTTATATTACGGCCGAGCCTTTGAAAAACAGCCTTTTAATTTTTAACTATTTAAGCTCATGAGAAACAGTGTCTAATGTATTGGGCACTACTTGGTACAGTTTTATCACTTAAAAAAAATAATATTAAATTTTTTTTTTCATTTTATGTCTTAACAAAACAATTGTCTACTTAAAAATACTATTGAACTTACTCTCGTTGGTTGGAATTTTTAATTACAATAAAAAGTAAGAAATTTGATACAAATGTCTTTTTGTACAATTTTATGGCATATAAATATCGTATTGGATTTTGTTGCCTATGCTATGTTGCCGTATTGTATGCCTAAAATGCGAGGGAAAAAAATTCTTCGTGTAGTGAAAATAGCAAAAAATTGAATTTATCATTATTTTATGTACTAATTAAAACAACTAAACGAAACTAAGTAAGTTTAAATAATTGATTTTTTTTTTAAATATTTCACTGCCTTTATGAGTTTACTTTCTTTTAAGCTATATATTTCTAATCGTAATTTCAGCAATTATTTAAAGTTCGGGTGTAAGGGGGTTAAGGAACAAAAACACAATTTTGTACCAAAGGAGACTTTCCGAATTAATCTTATATACATAAAAATCAGAAGAAATGAAACCTTTTTGAATGAATCTTTGAGTAAAAATAATTGATACTTGTCGGTCGTGGCTTACTCGAAATAAAATGGTAAGAGCAGTTGCTAACGTAAACAACAACAAATCAGGATCGTAATACTCACTCTGCGTCACTTGCAAGTATTCCATTGTTCTTTAAAAAATTGCAATATCTATTTTTTAAAGAGTACAAAATGCAAAAACATTTTCGAGAATATTGCATCCTTCATAACAAGTGCAAGCAAATACAATGTATTCTGTGTATCAACAATATATTGACAGACTCCAAAATACTTTTTTTTAAAAAGAAAAGAATACAATTTTGGTTAAAGTAGTATGGACTAGCAATAAAGCAGCACTCAAAGATACACTATCGCAGTCACGGAGCATAATAACCTGTTATTTAACATATTTATTTCGCCTTCGCCGAGCACAAATAGCTGTCCATCTCCTATAAAAGCCATTATTACAATTTTTAGAGACGAATCACACACACACAGATACAAAATCATAAAGACGTTATAAATAAATGGAACTGTAAAATGAATTTATTCTTTCTTCCGTTTGGGCAGTGTAAGATATTTCAGTAAATAACCAATTATTCCCCCTTTTTCTTCTTCTTATTTTTGCATTTTGTACAGAAAGTAATACATTGTAATCATTAAACCGTCTGGTCTCTCCGCATCGGTGAGTTAGAAGAAAAAAAAGAACAATAAAACTTGACTTTAAGAATGAAGAGAAAGAAAAAAAAATTGTATATCCTTTTCATTTACGTCTTGCTTCAACTGAATTGGAGAAATATCGATACGGTCGTTAAAAAAGTGAGCATTTAGGGGTTCGAATACTAACTTTTATTTAAAGGATAGCGATGAGTTAGTTTAAAATGTTAATCAATATTTAGAGCTATTTTTCTCGGGTTCATTAAGTGTTACTTTTATAACTGCTGCAAAATTTAATAGGTAGTCAGATGTGCTGCAACGTTCGTATTGAACCATAATATTTTCCGAATTTGCTGTAACCTCAATACGTTGCTCCATGAAATATTTTAGTTACATACGAATCTCGGTGCTTATACCTCTATAATTAAAAGCTATCAAACCAGCTGTTTAGGTATTATTATAATTTCTTTTACTACGCAAAAACCAAAAAAAAAAAAAAAAAAAAATTACGATGGTGTGTAGGAAAATTTATACATTCCGTAATATAAAATAAAACTATTTTACATTCGATAAATAGTTCGAGAATTATTAAATGAAGAATATTAAAAAAAAACAAAAAAAAAACATGTGGGTTGCAGAGTTTTAGTTTGAGAGAATTAGTTTGAAATTTGACCAGTTGAAATGGCCATTTTCATTTATAAACGTTAATTAAACTTTTTTTTTCTTGAGATTCCTTTGTGTTAGAAAGTTCTAGCAATTTTAAGTGGGATTTTTTTTCCAGTAACTTTTTGGAATTTTTATTTGCTTTAATCTATTGTTGTAAGAAAAATTTATCTCTCTTAAAATCTTTATCCTTTAAGCTCGTGCTTGAAGTGATATCGAAAGTAAGAAAAAAAAGGGGAAAAGAAAGAGAGATTAGATGTTGTCAGATATTGATCTGAATATCCATGCAAATTTTTTTAAAACATAAATATCATGCTGTTCATTTATTTGAACTGTAATAATGATTTAAGCCTCGTTAACCAGTAAAATTATTTCTTATTTATTTTTTTTTTTGTATTGTGTCACACAATTTGTATTCCTCCTAAGTTTACATTTTTTTTCCCAATACAGTTGATTATTTATCAAATTCTAGCATTCATTCAGTCAACAAAACATTATTATTAACAAAACTACACGATTAACGATATGATGAACTAATACGATAACGATTAACGATTGTTGTTAACAAAGTTCTAACATAAAATTACAATAATTCTAGATTTTATAATCAAAAGAGTCTTCGTTTTTTTTGTTGCAAAAATTTGTTTTTGAAGTAAAAAACAATGACGAATCAAAAACAATCACGTGGGTTGGTGAGTGTTGGACGCTGGTTTTTCCCTTCAATGTTTTGGGTCAGGCACATGCCGGGATAAAAATCGTTTTCTTAAAATTCTAGTTAAATTTTAACAGTGTTTTAAAAAGAGTTGATGCGGTTTGCGGTAAATTATTTGAAGCAAACTATTCTTTTAGTTTTTTAGATCATTAAATAATTTTTATAATTTATTATTTGTTCTTCTACATAATAACACGTTTTTACGTTTTGATTTGTTTTGCATCAATACTTTCTGAATTACATAAAATTTAAAAATTTGTGTTAATATTTCACATTATTAAGCGTAGAGTTTGCCTATATACATTATCAGTTTTAAGATTTTGGATGTTTAAATAATTTATAGATTTAAATTTAAGATGGATTTAACAGTTTTCTTGTTTCTTCTTTCAGATGATGTTCTTTAATACATTTGAGAAGGAAGATCTTGAGAAGGAAGTTCATGTTAAAAGGTATTGTTTTAGAAAATTCTCATTTTTAAGATTTTCAAAATTTTCAGCTATTTATTCCGTAACTTGTACAATTCTTTTCTTCTCACTCTCATTCTTCGCGATAAAAAAAAAAAAAAAATCAATGTTCAGGAATCTTATGTTTAATTTCGGTGGATTAAAAATGGAAAGTTCCTTCAAAAATAAAGAACAATTATCAGGAAATTCAATAATTTTGAATATAAAGAAAGTAAAAAAAATATGCAAATTTCTTCCCCTGACTCTATTCCAGCTCTGAAATCGACCTTACATTAGCAAACCATTCTTTATTTTTTATTTTTTTAGTAACAGTCGTTGAACAGCCAACCCAATTTTGGGTTTACTGCTACTCCGTAGCCTTATAATTTTTAACCCAATCCAGAAGACGAGGAAACTCCTGATCAAGTTTTGAAAGAAAGTTGCAGTTGTTGAGGAATTTGTTTTCAGAACTAACCCGCATGTGCGTTTTATGGAGAGGAAAACCACAAAAATCTCCCATGGTTAGCCTGACAGCAAGGAAATTCTAACCCATGATCCGTCTTAACATTGAGGATATTTTACGTCAGCCCACTTTTAGCACGGGAATCGAACTCCGCATTGGCCGTGAACTCACTATCCACCATGCCAGCTAGACGCCTACTTAATTATAAAATAAATGACCTTTGAAATATCTTGACATGTAGTTAGTTCCTTTAGAGAAATGAACAGCTAAAATAAATTATTTTTGTTTCTTTGCATATTGTAGAAGTATTTTTATTATGTTTTCTTTCTTCTCTTCAACGTACAAAAAAGGTCAGCCATATCAGGGCAAAAAGCTAAAAAATCAGAGCAAAATCTATAAACCTGATAAGATAATCTATCTTATCAGGTTTTAATTACATAGGGAATCTAGGACAACAAAGAACCATGCAAAAAACCTATGCATTTTATAATTGTTTTGTTTTCCCTCTTGTACTATAAGTGGTAGTGAATATAAAAGAACTCATTTCTTTGTTATTATTGTACTGGTTACTCTCCTATGTTTTTTAGAAAGTCCCCATATCACAGAATCTGGTCAACAGTTAACGTATTCTGCTTTTAGTTACCTTGAAATCTTAATAAGTGATTACTAGAATAAACTGAGAACAAAAAAAAAGAATTTTTTTTCGATATTTTTCCTAAGGAAAAAAGTTATTGCTTTCGCAAACCGTTTCAAAACAAGAATTTTATAATTAAATAGCATACTTTTAATTTTTGTAGTTCAAATCTCATAAATTCTGAGAAAATAATATATCAAACTTTAGAGAAGCTATTTTAAGCGATTCTTTGAAAGCTATGCTGTTACATGAAATAACTCCTTTTAGCGATTAATATGCCATTTTTATAAACGTTGTGCGCTTGTTACAGTTATTCCTGAATTTCTGTAGTGAAGTCATTTTAAGGCTGTTTTTAGAAAGTTTTGCTTTTGTGAAATAACGCTTTTAGTGATTCATGTATCATTTTCATGAATTTTGAAAGCTTTAGCATTTATTCATGAATTTCTGTGGTGAAGCTATTTTAAGGTTATTCCTAGAAGGCTCTGCTGTTATATGAAATAACGCATTTAACGATTTATTTACCATGTTGTGAACCTGACAGTTATTCATGAATTTCTGTAGTGGAGCTATTTTAAGTTTTATGGCTGTTTTTTAAAAACTCTGTTGTTATATGAAATAACTCTTTCAGCAATAATACGCTATTTTCATAAATATTGTGGGTTTGTTTCAGTTGTTCATGAATGTGACTTGTGAAGCTATTTTAAGGCTGTTTCTGAAGGCTCTGCTGTTATATTAAATAACGCTTTTAGTGATTCATAAGCCATTTTTATAAATGTTGTCAGCTTCTTACAGTTATTCATAAATATTTGGTTAAGCTTTACTTTCTTTTCCTTTTTTTTAAAAAAAAAACATCTATACCTAGCGTCATTTATGCTTTTTCAGAAAATGTCACAAATATCAGTATGCAAAAAAGTCATAATTTAAGTGCCTTACACTTGCAGCAATACGATGATTTTAAACTATATAAACTTTCCGAGAAGAGTTATCTGAACTTTAGAACACACAAATAACTTAAATAGTTTAAAAATTATTAAACTTTTTTAAAAATCGTCTATTTGGTGACATTTTTCCACTTTGATGAATATTAAAACTCACTGCCATTTTCTCAGTTTTTGCAAATTTTTATAAGCCCAGGTAATGCAGCATTGGAGTAAGTTTTTAAATATTAAAAAAATAGACCACAAACACTTTTCATTTTCACAAAACTAACTTTTCTCCATATTGACGTTTTGCGCCATTTTCAAAATGAGCGTTGACAGCGATTGCTTTAGATAGGCTAAACTTGACCTAACAGTCATTAGTAACAGTTGCAAACTCACAGTAGTTATAAAAATAGCATATTATTCACAAAAAATCACCTTTTCATATTACGACGAAGCCTTCGAAAAACAGCCCTGAAAGCCAGAAATTTTATTTACATGGTTGTCACAGGTGTTACAAATTTATAACAGTTGTATTAAATTGACGTTTTACGAATTTCGATTATTTTTTAAAATCCCTTTATCGCTTAGTATTCTGAATACAAAGATATGTATTAAAAGTTACATTTGTAATAAATTCGACCTTTGCAATGATTATGCTTAGTGTTTAAAAAAGTAAGTACGAAATTCTTGGTTTAATTGTTCTATTTGCGTTGAACATTGAAATGATACATTTCGAGCTGTATAAAAAGCTTATCATCGATATAAAGTTTGCTGTTTGTTGTTGAGAGGTGACTTTCTTTGGCGTAAGAGTTTCAAAAAATACCATTAAAAAATCTTAAAATTCTTCCTTTGAGATTAATACGCTAGATTATCCGATGAATGAAATTCCTCCCACACCTTTATTTTTACTCCTTAAAGACAAAAGAATACCTGGGCTGAAGGTGGGGTGCTAACAAAAAAAGTTCAAGTGTATGGCCATTGATCTACAGAAATAAATAAGTAAATAAAGACCAAAATAAAATGGAGGAAATCCGATCAATAATATCTCGGCTGAACATCGCTGAAGAACCGCAGACGACTTTTTTTTTTTTTATTCATCTGAGTTGAGTTGAGTGGAATGCTTTTCCTGTAGTTAATGCAGCGGGATCTTAGAAAGGAAATCTCTCTTTTATTATTATTTTAGCTGAGTCGTAACAATACGCTGCAACCGTAACGGTTGAGTGCTCCAGAGGTGTGCTCGCAAAAATCGTTCCTAGTCATAAATTATTACAATGATAGCAAATGGAATAAATGGAAGAATAAAAGAAATTATAAATGTGTGGATAAGCTCGTTTTGGGAATGGAAGAGAGCTAAAAGCGGGACTATGAATCTATAGTCTGCAAAGCAAGGATAATGGAAATTTCACCGTTAAGGAATTACATATCCTGCGGTGGCAACAAACAATTTGTTTACTTTATAGCTTGATATACATTTCATTGATTGCAATCAGATCAGATTTGATAGGAAACACGGGGAAGGTTTCTGCATTAGTATGTTATGTATGAATATTAATTATAAAAGCATTGCTTAATAGTAAAAAGAAAGCATGTATATAGCTAATACTAAGAAGTTTAAAACTCTTGATTGAAAAATCACTTAAATAAGAAATGGAAGTAAAGTTATGGCAGTTATAGTCTTCATGAGGAGTTTATCGGGCTGGAAGTATATGTAGCAGGTTTTATGATCATTCTGCAACATTTTGATTAGCCATCAAAATCACCTGACTTGAAATCCGTGGAAAATTTGTGAGACTTCTATTGAAACAACGGAGAAATTGCCGAAATCAGTATCCGCCATTTGGTAAATGTGCGCAATTAAAATCCTTAGCTATTAATTTAAATTTACTGATAAGTACTGTAATCTGATAGACTCACTTTTTAAACCAAATGAAAGCAGTTATAAAGTCTAGGGATGGACTTATTCAGTATTTAATTATGCTTATTACAATTTCCTTTGGGCAAACAATATTTTATCCGGTCAGCTCATGTATATGTTATCAATGTGAATAGTTGGTTATTAATAATATTAACTGGTTATTATTAATTTGGTCGAAGTCATTCTTTCGCATTTTTATTGGGGGTATTTCCATATCGTGATCTGCCACGCCATTTACAATCGCCAAGGAGCCAAATTAATTTCAAACTAAAAAAATTGAGAAGAAAAAAAAGAAAAAACATGTAGATGTTTTCCCGGGGGTGACTACGAATTATACTCTTCGAGTTGGTCCCTTTCTGTGATGTTTTTGTTAGTTTCTCTCGGGCTGCTGCCCGGAAGTTGCCAAGACTATTCTGCCACAGATCACGACGCGGAAATCGCCCTTTTTTATTTCTCACTTTGACCAAAATAAGTGGTTATTATTAATTTTGACTCGTTAGTATTAATAATAACCGGATTTATCACTTTAACCGTAACACATATACACAGAGGCACACACCCATCTTTATAAACCATTTAATTACATTAACCAAACTTCATTAGTTATTATTAATAATAACCGATTAAAGTGAATAATTTGCGATATTTCTCACTTTGACCAAATGAAGCGGTTATTATTAATATTGACCGGTTAGTATTAATAATAACCGGATTTATTACTTTACCCGTAACACATATATTTGACTGCTAAAGATTGAAATCTGGAGAATGTTGACTTTCACCAATGAATGCCAACAGTCACATAGTCGCTTTGGTGAATGTCCAAAATATTTGTTTTATACAATTTGATATTAATTTGTACATTGATATTTTAATATTTATTCGATATTTTAGTATTCTATTTGGGTGGATTATGAAATACATTGCTATTGGGAATACCAGGTAAATATAGATCGAGCAGTGGCACTTAATCTTAAAAAAAAAAATGATGTAAGGCATACCGGGCAAATGTATACCGGNAAAAAAAAAAAAAAAACATCTATATTGGGAATACTGGCACTTAACTTAAAGAAATAAACATCAGTGCAGGGAATACATCCGGGCAAAGATTTTTAATTTTGAAATACATTAGGGTAGAGAATACCGGTCATTATACCCACACCAGATCAATATTCACTACTCAATTGTTTTTTTTTTTTTTAATTTATCCTAATCAGATATTAAAATGTGGAATAAATATTTAGATATGGATGGATAAATTAATATCAAACCACATCTAGTATATATTTCCGACATTTAGTAAAGTGACTACATGATTTTTGACATTCACTAGTGAAAGTCGACAATCTCCAAATTCGGTCTTTCATAGTAATATGCATACGTATCTTTTAAGTAGTATGTCCACCTCAGTAGGTTATTTACACCAATAAGATAAAGAGCATGTTAGTGTAAGCATTTTCCAATTTCAGTCCTTCTCAGTAATATGAATGCGCATCTTTTAAGTACTTGATCCACATTAGTTCGTTACTTACATAAATGAAATAAAGAGCATGTTAGTATAAGCATTTTCCAATTTCAGTCTTTCTCAGTAATATGTATACGTATCTTTTAAGTAGTATGTCCACTTTAGTTTGCTACTTACACAAATAAGATAAAGAGCATGTTAGTGTAAGCATTTTCCAATTTCAGTCCTTCACAGTAACATATATACGTATCTTTTAAGTAGTAGGTTCACATTAGTTTGTTACTTACATAAATGAAATAAAGAGCATGGTAGTGTGAGCATTTTCCAATTTCAGTCCTTCACAGTAACATACGTACGTATCTTTTAAGTAGTAGGTTCACATTAGTTTGCTACTAACACAAATAAAATAAAGATCATGTTAGTATAAGATTTCTAAAATATACTGATTGTCAATAATCTTGTACTCATTTGACTCTTATGGAATACTTAACTTTCATGAGCCTCTTTTTCCAATCAGACAAAGTATCAATAATACAGTATTTTATATTATAAGTCCTAAATTTAGAAATTTTGCTTCTTATTTTCATTAGAAATATGTTATTTTTAGAAAAATTTCAAAAATATTGTTGGCTTTGAGACAGAAATGTTTTCTCGTATTTCAATGATACTGTAACGTTTTTTTTTTAGTAGTTAATATATTATTTTCAGTAATAGTTTGAAATGTGTAAAAGAAATTGTATATGATATAAATCGCACGTGTTTTAGCTGGTATTAAGTAAAATGTAACCGTTTTGCTTTTGGAACAATCTCAAATGCAAAAATAAATGAAACTTATTGCGAATGTATTGAATCATATAGTGAGGCAAATTTTGATATATTTTTTTTCTTTGGAACAAATTAAAAAATATAGTTCAAACTGCGATTGCGAAACATCATACATTTTAATAGTTTTTGGAAACACTACAAAAATTTAAAAAAATGCATATCGTCGTACATTAAATCACATATATAGACGTTTTATCTGCATATTTTCACTACAATCTAATAATATTCAACTAGTTATTTAGTTTCATTTAAATTGGATTTAACTACCCGAATTAAGTCGGCCGTTAAATTTCTGTAATTGTTAACAAGGAGCTTTTTTCCGTTGCTTTTTTTTTTTTTTTACCAGTGCTCTATTTAAGGCTAATTTTTTCCGCGCTTTTTGTTCGGATGCTTATTTTCGGTTCTTTTTTTGTCGTGATCTGTTTATCTTTGATACAATATGATACAACTGTCATTTTGAGATACAAATATTTCTTTAAATAATTTAACTAATAATTATTTATTACATTGTTCAAGCATCTAGTAAATATAGTTAAGGCTGTTTTTTTCGAAGGTTCCGTCGTAATATGAAATTATTATCTTTCTTCGCGAATAATATGCTATTTTTATAACAGCCGTGAGTTTGCAACTGTCACTCATGACTGTTTGTCAAGTTTAGCTTATCTAAAGCCAACGCTGTTTACTCGTATTTTAAAAATGGCGCGAAATGTCTATAGGGAGAAAAGCCACAGTTTTGTGAAAATGAAAAGCGTTTGTAGTCTAATTTTTTAATAGTGAAAAACTTACTCCAATGCTGCATTGCCTGGGTTCATAAAAATTTGCAAAAACTGAGAAAATGGCAGTGATTTTGATGAATTTCATCTAGGTGGAAAAATATCGCCAAATTTGCGATTTTTAAAAAAGTTTAATAACTTTTGAAATATTTAAGTTATTTGTCTGTTCTAAAGCCCTGATAATTCTTCACTGCCAAATTATGTATATAATTTAAAATCATCGCATTGCTTCAGATGTAAGGCACTTAAACTAGGTCTTTTTTTTCTTTCCTTGGCGACAGAGCTTCGAAAGCAGCGTTAAAGAAAAATTCATCTTTTTTTCCCCTGTGTACTTTCAATAACACACAGAAATGGGTCCCATTGCTCTGGATTTGTCCCGCATTCGTTTTCGAACGTAATTTCCTTCGAATCGAAACGGGATTTTGAACCGATTAAAGGCATTTCCCAATTCGAAGACAATTCCTGGTAGAAAAATATCGATGATTAGGAAGGGGGGGGGGAGGATAAAAGTAACTTTAGCATCACAATCCAGAGCTAAATACTTTTTGATCTTAAGAAGAAGAAAAATATCGTTAAGACACCGTTGTACAACTAAAAGAATAAAAATCTGGGTCACAATGTCACTGTATAGAAGACACCGGTGACGTTAATTGATCGGTTTTCGTAATAAACCTCCCCAACTCTTTTCCTTTATTGTGTGGATCTTCAGAGCTGGAAGCTGGAAGTGTCTCGAAATATTGTCTTTAATCAGCACATAAATCATGGAGAAGGTGAAATTGAAGAAGAAATCTTCTCCCCCAAGGTCTTCATTCTTAACTCTTTGCGGCTTATTTGTTGCGTGATTGTTTTGAAACTCCTGAAATATTTTTCAGTTTTTGATGGCCTTCCTTTTTGGATATAAACAAAGCTATTGATATTTGCGAAATATTTTCGAAATGCGTTAAAAAAACATTTTTCAAATGTTTGTTATTCTCCGAAGGATGAGAAAAAGCATCCGTTTGAATTCTAATTATTGAAAATTAGATTTATATTCAATACGTACCTTCTTGTATCCGGGAACTGTGATATTATTTTATAATTAATTGTAAAAACAAAATTTTATTGCTTCTTCAGTCACCAAATTTAAAATTTTTATCTAATATGGTTTTAAAAAAATTAACATATTGTGTTTTATTACAAAAAATGATTCAATTTTTAATTAAAAGTTCTGGAAATCAATTTTTTAAATTAATATGATTGGGAAAATAAACATCCTGTATAAATTTCAAGGTAAGGATTGGATTTTGTGAAGGAATCTACACAATAAGAATAGCATCAAGTAAAATTATATATATATATAATTTGACTTGATGCTATTGGCTGATGGATTACTGCTTGAGCATGTGAATTCCTGATTCACAGGACAGTTGGCCTTTAGATGCAATCAGAGAATTTAACTTTTTTTTTTCGTCGTAAGGATGGAAATGATAGCTATACACCAGGACACAAGTCATTAATCAATACAAATACCAATTATTATTTTTTTATTACCTTTTACAAAAGTAATATCTTGTAACTGAAATTCCTTCTACAATAATTGGTAAAAAAGTTTTTCATTATTCAGTAAATTTATGAAAAATGAATTCGAATAGATGCAAAATTCTTCATAATAAGACACCGTAAGCTATGATAGTTCAGCCAAATAATATGCGCGTAGGGCAAGAAGCCTAGCTTTGATAGACACAATGTAAACCCGTTCCCAAGGCTTGATGCGGTCGCTGTGCATAGAGGAAAAAGCAACTTGTTGGGTTACCATTATTAAGGTTGGGGAGAGATGGAGGGAGATGAAAAAGACTTTTTTTTTGTTGGTTTGTTCTGCATTTTTGCACTATTTATCATCAGTACTGTACTATTATATTTCTTTGAAAATACATTTATATCATTCATGTTGATTAAATTTACCAACATATCTTGAGATAGAACTAAATAATGAAATAATGGTGGGCTGATCTGAGTATGTTACTTACCCTGTCAGTGGTTTTTCTGGTATAGCAGTTTCCCGCATTAGTTACGTATTCTAAGAGCTGGACTTTCTGTATTCTTATGTTCGGCTCACCTTTTTACCTCATTTCTTCTACTTCGGCCGTCGTTAATGATGAAAAATTCAAGAAGAAAGAGTCATAAAAAAGAAGAAGAAAAAAACCTCCTTCTCCGAAAGGGGAAGGGGATGGAATGAATGCTAACCCTGCGAACTAGTCTGTTGAAATTCTCATATTGCCACAAACGATTTTCGCAAAGATTAAAATTCACAACATATTAATTTTAACCACAGATTATACGATCGAATATGTATAAGAATATGCATACGATCGAAAACAACGCACTGCAAATGTTTTCCCCGTGGGTTTTAACACTTTGGTTTAATTCGCAAGACACCTTACCATAACTTTGAGACCCATCTTAATAGCACGTTGAGTCTCTAAAACTATTTTCCAAGTTTCTCTTGCGTTTCATATTAGTCATGTTCAATTGTTGTCAATAATAATAATAATTATTATTATTATTCGATTATCAAATTTCACATTAGTCATGTTTTCTCATATGCAAAGTCCCACAGCGGACTGATCACAAAGATACGGTTCCCGATAGATCACCGAAGTCAAGCATCACTGGCTGTGGTCAGTAAGCGGGTGGGTGATCGCTTTGATCAGCCAGCTTAGGGACCGAGGGTGCGTGGTATCGGTCCTCGTTGAACTGTTCTGCCACGTGCTCGACTTCACGCTCAGGTCATCGGGCTACCAAAGCGGAGGAGCAAACCCCTCTGCAGTGGATCAAAATTCTGATGGCATGTCTTCGAATCATCCTCGGGGATCACTGTGCAGACCTAATGTGGCGTAAATAAAGTATCTTCCTACCTACACCATGTTCAAACGCTTATAATCTCCCTAGACTTTCTTCAATGATATCTGCAGTTCCTCATTCTCAAACGTTTCTAGTCTTCATAGTCTTTGTTCAATAATATCTGCAGTTTCCCATTCTCAAAAATTTCTAGTCATCCTAGTCTTCTTTCAATGATATCTGCAGTTCCTCACTCTCAAAAATTTCTAGTCATTCTAGTCTTCTTTCAATGATATCTGCAGTTCCTCACTCTCAAACGTTTCTAGTCTTCATAGACTTTGTTCAATAATATCTGCAGTTTCCCATTCTCAAAAATTTCTAGTCATCCTAGTCTTCTTTCAATGATATCTGCAGTTCCTCATCCTCAAACGCTTTTAGTCTTTTTTTCACTTTCGTTGCTCTCCCTGCTAAGTTTATTACTCTTGCTACTTCTAAACCTGCAAGCACAGGATAGAAATCAATTGAGAATTGTAAAATTATCTAAAGGTGGTTGTGAGATTTCTCTTTTATTTTATTTAAATTACTCCAGCAGTTATTTCTTTAGAATATGAAGTATCTGCATCCTAATAAATAAAATACACTATTTTTGCTTTAAAATATGCTCTATTTTAATAATAATATAAAATGCGCCTAAGTATGATCTAAATATTTATAAATTAAAAAAGATAAATTCTGTTTGTCCATTACGACTGTATCATTTTAATTATTATAATTTAAAATATTCCTTTTATTAATTATAAATACATTTGTAAGGTTTCTAATGTAATATTAAATATAGACAGGCTTGAATTAATATTTAAAGTGTTTCTAACGACGTAATGCCATTTTTCATTTTTTTTTTTTAAATCTCTAACGTTTAGTCAGTTAAGATGGAATTTTCCAATAGTCAAAGCCTTACGTTTTTAAAAACATTACATTCTACTTTTAAACAACACATACATTTGTATTAGTGAATATTGTGTGATATTCTGCGTGGATATTGGCCATTGCAAAACACTTATTTGAATTTGGTTTTAAAACACTTTCTTAAGCGATTCCAAGACATTTTAGAAAGTTATTCAAATGCCGAAAATCTAGTTCAGTCGACTTAAAACAATTAAAATTCTTATTAATTTTTCTTAAAGTGTCCGTTTAAAAATCTTTACTCACTATTCTCAATACTGCTGCAATTAACTGCCGCCTAAATTTGAAACCTCCATTAATTTTAACGGCGACCGGCACATTTTCCGCAAACCTCCCTTTGGGACTTCCAAAGATCGTGTTTCTACATTTTTCAAGCAACGAAGAAATTGGGGGAATGGATAATCAAGAACACCCTCAGTGATTGAGTATTACACGAGTTGTTTACTTTTTTTTAAGAAAAGGGGGGCTAAATGATTTTCTGCTGTTTAATGGTGGCAACTTTATTAACACCAAACTTCACCGGCAGCTGCCCTTCCAGAGAGAGAGAGAGAGATTCGAAAAATAGGGAACTAAACACTTCTTGGCTTAATTGTGAAATCAATAACACTTTTCGTTGGCCTCAGGGGTAAGACGAAACACCCTTTGACGGAAATTTCGGGAGTTATTATGTTTTCCTAGTTGATGCTGGTAAATCTTGTGTGAAGGTAATGAGGATTAAAAGCTTTTCTTTTTTTAAATAACTTTGATGCACTTAAGTGGCAAAGTTTAATAAAAAAAATGGCATACTATCGAGTAACAACGCAGGATCGTTTCTTGTATATTATGGTGTAAAAGGTTTTTCGGTTTCGTTTGAGCCAAAAAATTTATTATTTTTCTTTTATTGCAAAAATCTGACATGGAATATAGTTCCATACCTCCATTGTGAAACAGTCATTTGTATTTAATCATATTTAATTTAATCATATTAATAGTCATTTGCATTAGTCATATTTAAAAAAGGAAGTGCAAAGAGAATGTAAAGTTATGGAATGTAAAGTATCATAATTGGGCCCATCATTGAGTCTAAAAGAAGGCCAAGGAGATAAAACCAATTTTGAGTCAATATGTTATGGAATGTAAAGTATCATAATTGGGTCCATCATTGAGTCTAAAAGAAGGGCAAGGAGATGAAACCAATTTTGAGTCAATATTTTATGAAATGTAAAGTATCATAAATGGGCCCATCATTGAGTCTAAAAGAAGAGCTAGGAGATAAAACCAATTTTGAGTCCATATTTTATGGAATGTAAAGTATCATAATTGGGCCCATCGTTGAGTCGTAAAGAAAGGCAAGGCATAATAGTTTTTGTATTAAATTTTACAACAATATTGGGCACCAGCTGCGTTTTTTTGATCGCCATGGCCACCACAAGGCACGTGTGATTTGTAGATCCCAGGTTAACTGAATAATCTGACTCATTAAAAACTATCTAGCTTACCAATTAGCCAATTATAGTGGCTCCCAGCCTATGCATCGCAGCCCTCAAATGGACCATGAGCAGCGTGGTACTAGGCCGTAGACTCAGGTCGAAAATCTAAGTCAAGATAAATCTTGAGGTACCAGTTTCTTGGAATGATTTACTATAGTGCTAGTGAGATGTGGTGTATAGCTCAACATATCTAACAGTTGAGACAACTAGGTAAATATTATGAAGTTTTAAAAAAATATCTTTTAATTTTTCTAGTGCATCTTTTGTTAATTACTTACATATCTGAGCACTAATAAATAATCGGTGTCCATTTCTCATTATATTTATTTTATTTAGTGGTAAATGGGCATCAATGACTTTTTTTATAAAATTGGTGGTCAGCACAACAAAAGAAGTTGAGAACCAACGGACTGCGACTTCCATAACATCAAGAAATAGATTGCAAAACGTGTTTTTTTTTTTTTCAGTGGAAACATGCTTGTCGCAGGATAGATAACTGTTATATCCCTTCTGCCGACCAATAAATAATTTTAAACCTGATGCATCTTTCGGTTAATCCCTTTCACTGACCGTCTACTTTTTTTTTCTTTTGAAATAATTTTTACCACTTGAGATGTTTGGTTGAAACCTTCTTAATCCAGCAAATAGTACTGTTTTTATTTTGAACTCAGACTGTAAAACTTGATGGCTAAATACTCCGCAATCACTAATAAATTATGGACCGGACTTCCATAGAATATCTCGAATTTTATTGATGACTCCATCATAAAAAAAAAATGGTACATTAACTATTGGTATGTCACTGAGCACTTTGAAGTTGCCAAGAAAAAAAAAATGAGTCGCCAAATTTCTTTTTTTTTTTCCTTTCTTTTCACTGAACACCGTTTATGTGTGGATCTTCGTTCCGGTGTCCATTTCCCCCACCAGTGTCAAAAATTATTGTGTCTGCAACGTGACCAAGAAAAAAAAAGTTTAAAAAAATAAAAGAATAAAAAGAATGGACCTACCTCGTCAACTATAAATTCAAAAAAAAAAAAAAAAANAAAAAACAAAAAAAAAAAAAAAAAAAAAAAAAACTAATATAAAAAAGAAAAATCTCTAGCAAAGAGATTTCCACGCGACATCGAGATTTTGAGTATCATAAGAATCTCGCACGATGCAATGGATACGGGTTTAGAGGGAGGGAGGGGGGGTAGCGTTTTATAGTTGTCTAAACTTCCAAATTGACAGGGTAGATTTGCACGCGACGATAGAACTTCCTGTAGCCTCAGTCCCAGACACCTTACACAAAGCTGTCGGAGAATGACCACTTTTGTTCACTTAAATTGTTTTTCAGATTTGATTTGTTGGCTACCCCTGTCAAGTGAGGTGTGCTTTATAACTCCGCCACTGACAAATCATTCAGTTGGGTGCAGTGGCGGTAGGGGTGGAGCTGATGTTCATCGAGTTCGATGAGCTCAGGCAAATAATTGCACTCACTTAGATGGCGTGAATGAAAAAAAAATGTAAGCTTTGGTGGATATTGATTTTTAAACCAGACGTCATAAAAGATCGATCTTAAAATCAAATCATACCTATCCATGTCTACGAAATATCTATGCCACTGAAAAGTATGCTTTAAAGTCTATGTTTATTAAGATAAGTTTAACTAAAGTATATGTCTATAAAAAGTCTATGAATGATCAAAATTAGTTTCTACTTGGGGAAGAGGAAAAAATATCCGTTTTAAATTTCACTCAGCAAAAGTTTGTAAAACCAAATTTTTGCAAAATCTGGAGTAAAAATAATTTTTGGTTGACAATGTTTTTATATTGCGAATTTTGTAGACACGACATCTTTTACTTGAGAATGTTTTTTTTTTTTCAACATTTTGCCTACGCCAATTTTTTTTTTCTTATGCGAAATTAGCATGCTTTTCCGAAGATCTTATAAAATCAAATAAGAAAAATAAAAAAAAAGTCACAGTTTAAGAGTCTTATACTTCAAGAAAAGCTGTAATTTCAAACTGTATAAGCCATCTTGCTGTTAAGAATTTTCTGGGCTTTAGAACGGACAAATAACTAAATTATTTCAAAAGTTATTAAATTTTTTAAAAGGCCTAACTGTGATGAGTAACTGTTGTAAATTCAGGTCACTTATGAAAATAGCATATTATTCGTAAAAAAGCATCATTTCATGCGACTACAGAGCCTTCCAAAAACAGTCTTAACCACCAATAAAACTCCTTATTGTAAATTTACTCCTTTTAAAATACAGTCAATGCAAACTAAATTCACAGTTTTCTAGATTGGACTACAAATTGAGAACCATAAGTCTATGGCATTTGTTTAAGGGTATTTGTCCACAAACTTGCATTTTTTTTTTAAAAAACAGCCGACCCAATTTTGTGTTTACGACTACCAATGTTCAACAATGCAGCCTTGTAATTTTGAATCCAATCCGGAAGACAAGGGAATACCTGGATCAAGTATTGGGAGAAATTTGCCTTCGTGGAGGACTTTTCGATAGAACTTTTCGCGTTACATAGAGAGGAAAACCACGAAAATCCTCCATGGTTAGCTAGACGGCAAAGAGACTCTAACCCATGATCCGTCTACCACGCAAGATATTTCACGTCAGCACAGTGGTCGGTGCAAGCCGGATGCGGAATTCGTATCGACTGGGATTCAAACCCGGTTTACCTCATTGGAAGGCGAACGACCCATATCCCCTGAGCTATCAGGGCTCAAACTTGTATTTTGATATAGTTTATACAGCGCAAATAAATTTTTTATTTTTAGCGTTTTCTAAACAACATAAATGGCGGCATCTATCTAAAGTGATGTAGTAAAACTCCTTGCATAGCTATTGAATCTACCTGTTTCACTATGCCAAGAGCCCGCAATATTTGTTTACACTATTTGGCGTAAAGTAGCTGCAGTTTGAGCTGTGTCCATTTTCTTATACATGCAAATTAAGCTGTGTATATTTCCTTCAGTCATTTTAAGCTATGTCCAGAATAAAAATGATCACCAAGGATAGTTTAATTGCTTCAAATTTTTGAGAAAAATGTCCCAAGCAGCTTCTAAAATTAACTGGTGATATTATTCTCAATCTAATACGACGAACCCTTTAATTCCAGCTTTAGTTTAAAGGTACCGCTCTATCAAAAATAATACCCTATTAAGAAATATTATTAAAGGAAAGAAAAGGAATATCAAAAATTCAAGAAAAGCTTTTTATGACTCATCTTAAAGTATAAAAGGGACTAAGGCGGAAAATACTTCGTAAATCCACAATTTTTCCAACCTTGTTTGAAATAGGCTTGCCTGTCTATCAGAAAATGAAACGCCATGTCATCTTCATTAATTGTCTGTCAAATACACCCCATATCGAATTTCTTTCCTTTTTTTTTTTCCTTTCTCATTAAATGATGAGACCTTTTTATGCGATGTCGTTAAAATTAATACTCTTTTCTTCTTTCTTTTCACTCAAAGTTAGCTCTTCTAAAAGATTCATTTATGCTATATGCTTCACTGTTTTTCTCTTTTAATTTTTTTCTCTTTTTTTAGGGATGGGGGGGGGGGAATTGACACTATCAGTCGAATGACTCATGGATAAAACACGAAATGATATTAAAGGCAATTGTTCTGGTGGTACAAACCAAGAGTTTTCTAGTTTTTTTATTTAATTAAATACACGCTAAATTATATGAGGAACATTTTTTGTGTAGGTAAACATTTATACAACCTAGAGATGATCGAAACAAAGTGATACCTAGTGTCAGCGATTATTTCAAAACACCTAAAGCGTAATAGTGTGTATTAAAAACTGTGTACACAAGACCAGATTGAAATAAAATGCAAATTGTTCTAAAAATAGCACAACTATATTAGTTACACAAACAGTTCGAAAATCATTGAATTAAATTTTAAGCGCTTTGCAATCCACTATCTAGTTAAAAGAATCCGGAGTCCAGAAGCATGTATCAATGTAATATTTGTCACTTTTTTGCCTCGATAACAGTATGCACACGCATGGTGACACTTTCTACTGGTTTTTCACGTGTTCATAGGAATCGACTTCCAGGTGTGCGTCACAAATAAATGAAATGAGTACTAGCAGATGGTCGATTTGGATGAATACGTAATCTACGTTCTAGTTCGTCCCAAAGTCGTATTATGGGAATTAGTTCTGGTCTCTGGGATGTCCATTTCAATTTTTGAGCACCCAAACTATGAGTGCAACCGTGACTATGAGTGCAGAGTGCAGTCGCATTCGCTCTGGGGATAGAGCACTCACCTCGACTCGACTCGGGCTCGAATCCCAGCAATGGCTGGTCGATACGAATTTCCCACCGACGTCCCACTCGCACCGACCACAAGGCTGACGCAAAGCTCCAATGGTAGACGGATCATGGGTTAGATTCCCTTTGCTATAGAACTAACCGTGGGAGGTCTTCACAGTTGCAAATATGGTATAGTTCCATCAAAAAGTACTCCACGAAAGCAAAATTTCTCCCAATACTTGAACCAGGTATTCCTAGTCTTCTGGATTGGGTTCAAAATTACAAAGCTACGTAGTTGATCATTGGTAGTCCTAAACCTTAAATTCTGTTGGCTGTTCAACAACGGTTATAAAATCCATCCTTGTTTTTGTACTTTATTTTTTAAATAGTGACTGTACTATCGTTATGTGTGCCTATTAACATCAAACGTGTTATCTTTACAATTCGCCTAACATTGCCTTTCTTTAATTTACCATCCACTCGGGTGGGTAAAGTGTTCGATGATTAAGCGTTAGATCGGGGTTTGATCTCCGTACTGAAAGCAGGGTGTCTGATGGGATTTCCCATTCTGTTATAATCTCATAGTAGTTTGGAATTCACTCGAATGTTATGGCTAAGGGGACTCAGAACCGAAATCTCTATACACGATTGTATGGTTGGGAAGCGTGGTATTGAATTCAGATGACTGGTACCACCCTCCACCCATAGATCTAAATTGTTGTGGTGTAGTGCACGGATCATTATTAAGAATGAACTCCAGACCATCCCTAATACTCAGCAGTTAAGTTCTTGTTAGTCGTTATCAATCAAAGAATAACTTTCTTCAATTTTTTTTTCCTTCTGAAACTGAATGTTACTAGCTTTTAAGTCACCAGTAATTCTTTTACCCTGGAAGTTTTTAAAAGTAGAGAATTAAGAAAAAAAAGAACTTAAAAAGAAATATAATCACAGATCCGAGTAGCAAAAATAATTCTTCGCAAATCGAATAAAAATAAAGAAATATGGAAGAAAAACGCTTAATGTCAAGAAAATTGCTCCATAAAAACGTGTGCTGGGTAATTTCTGACGCAATTTTTTTTCTAAGGGTCTTAAATTAACCTCTGAAGAAGGCATCTTTCCGGCAGCCATTTTATCTCAATATTCCCTTTTTTACCCTACTCCGGCGTGAATAAAACATGTTCCAAAGATGACCTTTTTTTCGAATAAAAGAATGACTTTTTTCTCCCTTCTATGACTTTGAAACAGGTGGAAAGAAATGAAAAGCAATATAACCCCCCGTGAGTTAAAGAAACACTGAATTTTATCACTACCAGTTTTTTTTTATATATATATATAGATATATAACATATATTTAGATTCCTTTTTTTTTACCTTCCTCATCGCTCCGGTTGATGTTTTTTTCTCTCTCACTCTCTTTCCTTATGTATATGTTTGCGTTCTTTTCGGAACGGAAGCAACGAGACGATATTCTTTTATACTTTTTCGAGGGTTATTTGCGGAATTTTAAGATCCCGGAATTTGAGCGAGCAACGACCCTCTTTATTTATTTATTTTTCTTCTTTAAACATAGGTGCGGATAACGGGATGTTTGGCATCTCTCACATCTTCGCATTTTCCGGGTTGCGTCGGCGATTATTGTTTCCCTCCAAAAAAATGACTGCTCTTCCCCCCCCCCTCAACTGTTGTGAAATAAAGCTGCCACGTGAAACAGGATGCTCGGCAATAGAATATTTTACGTCTTTTTTCACGGCAGGAACAATTCACATTTTATGTTGTTCTTTGCCTAAAGAATATTTTAGTAGAATTTAGGGTTCGAAAAATCTAAAGATTTTAAATGTTCTGCCGGGCTAGTTAGTCTACAAAATATATACTGGCTTTTACGTATCGCAAAAAAGCACCACAAACCCGTGAAAATAGCAACAGAAAAAAAAAAAACATCTCATTAACCATTACATAAATTTAATGTCCGATTTTATACGGGTTATTGAGCTCGAATTTAAAGTAATTAAAGAATTATTCGAAAAATCGAAGGTAATTACATATTATTTACAAAATTAATCAATGCACTAAGTTTTAATTTAAATCTAACTGAAAGGACTTTTTAATCTTTATATATTTTAAGTACAATTATATCAGTCTGCGTAGGGACCGAGGGTGTGCGGTATTGGTCCTCGTTAAACTGTTCTATCGTAAAGTGCTCGACTTCGCGTGCAGGTCGTCGGGCTACCGAAGCGGGGGTGCCATCCCCTCTGCAGAGGATCAAAATTGTGATGGCATGTCTTCGGATCATCCTCATGGGTGTTTCCCAGACCGTCGCCAATAGCCCATCGTGCAGCTCTGGTGCGACGTAAATTAACTACAACAACAACAGTACAATTATATAATTAATTATTATAAATAATGTAGGGCTGTTATAGTCAAGTGGTTCGATTGGACTCTGGAGGGGTAGAGGTTCGATCCTCGACTCTGCTACGACCCACTGAGTACATGTACCTACTGAGTAGAGTACATGTAAAATCTGTGGACTCGAAAGTCCTGTGGTCAGTCGCTGAGCAGTACCATGGGTACAATGATCTGGAGAAAATTTCCTTCCCGTTCAGATCTATATCTAAATTGAAGAAGTGACCTCACAAATTCTAATGGTATGTCTTCGGATCATTCTTAGGGATGCTTCCCAGACGGTCACCAATAACCCATTGTGCTGCTCTAGTGCTACGTAAATAAAGTAACTACCCACTTATAAATAATGAATCTATCAATAATAGTCTTTCGAGGGTTATTCTTTTAATAAATTTGAAAAATTAAAAAAAAATAATAAAATATTTCAATTTTATACATTTTTAATAAGATAACTAAAATATTATGTGTTACTATTGTATCACAATACTTATCAAGTGTAATTATTGAAACTCATAACAATTTTAGAACTTCTCAACACTTTGAAATAGAATTTTTATCAAATATATTTTTCATACTTTTTCATTATTGTGTATTAATTTAAGTCAAAATAAGTAAAAAAGTATAACATTTAGCGTTTTAATGATTTATGGTTATGAAATACATCTTGAAACAACGGTGTCTTTTTCTGCGTTAAAGGTAAAATGTTTCAAAAGCGGGCTCACTTCCAAATAATATTTTTTCGAATTTGCACTTATTTAGATCTAAGAAGAACATTATTCGTCATTAAAATTTCTTTAACTTACAAAACAAATTGTTGATAAATTTTTGAATACGAATGAAAAAAAGAACGAATGAGAATCTTTACCAAAGTACTTTGATCATGATTTTGATAAAATTAACAATAAATTATGTTTTAATGATGTGTTGTAAAATTTGGTAGTTTTATCACGATATCTTAGACATAGCATGAAAACCATTTATTCTGTTGAATTTGCTTTTCAGCTTTGTATTTTTTATTAAATATGTGCTAATAAAAACAATAATTTGGAAAACCGGAATTTCCTATAAATCGTTACCATGTGAGCGGAAAAATTACCAAATGAATGGTTTAAATACCGAATATTTTGTTTTTATTAATCAGAACTATGGTTTTACCCGAAATGTCATTACCTTACAGTAAGATAATTTTACAGAATGTTTTCTCCGTGTAATAATTCTGTTTTTCCAAGAACTATCCCAGTTTTGGTGACCATATAAGTTTAATGTAATAGTTGTACTCAACTTACATGGCTTACGCAATTTGTTGTAAGTCGCAATTCTGTAAGAAAGGGCTATAAAAAAAGCTGTAAAAGGCATTTAAATATGCTGCAATTGCAATCAACTAAATCGTAAATAACGTATTTTTTATGAATCGATTCAGTAATGATTAATTTATACATTGCTGTTAATAATTTGACTGATGTTGCACACGCATACGCAATTTGTCGCAGCAACTAGTTCATAAATATTTCCATATTCGATATTTGCTGTGATAAAATCAAGTTCATTTAAACCTATGACGTCATGAAGTTTCATAAAATAATATAACTTGAAGTGCTTTCGCTACATGTTACTTTTTTATTCTACTTTACATAATTACTTCTGACAATGTTTTAACCACACAATAGGCAATAAAGATAGAAATCAACCTAAATTTTATCAGAATCCTTCAGCCAGCAGTTCAAAATATCCTTCAAAATCCCCAATACTAAAAACAAATACACATTTTACAGCCAAATTTTTTCCGGGAAATATGTTTTACCCCAAATTGTTGCCTTTTTTTTTGGTCAAAGTAAAAAAAAAATTCTTATGGGATCTAGTAAAATTAAAAAAGTATATCTCCTCTCTCGAGAAGAGAACACCCTCCAAAGGACTAGGAGATGTTGAGATTTTGGCATCGCGATGTATCGTGACGCTACCATCGCGATATTTGGATGCATCGTGATGTTTCGGTTTATTAATGTTTCATATTTAATAAATTCGTACTTAGAAAGTTGCATTTTTTTTTTTAAATAATCGTTGCATTTTTAATATTTAAATACGGGGATGTCTGCAAAATAGTGGTTAAAAAACATTAAACGGCTGAATCGATTGCAAAAAAAAAAATCAATATTATTTGCACACACACAATTAAAAGAAAACCCTTCCATAACTTAGAGATTCAACAACACTTCGATTCTCAATCGCATTCGGACCCATCATGTCAGCAAAACGATGAGCCACGATGTAAAAAAAAGTAGGGGAAAGACAACGATCATCGCCACAGCTATCATAGCACACTTACGGAGAAAAATGTTCATCCCGCTAGCTTACAGACATCGATGCCACTATTGGGAACAATGCTCAACATCCAGCGTGTAGACATCGATTCCAATTTCGTACACATCTTAGTAAATCACAATTTCCGATGCTTCGCAAAACTGCCAATCCAAATGTCGGATCCGGCGATAGAATCGATATTTTTCGATGCATCGATTTATCACCAATAATTAACCTTTTTCCTTCTCCAATAGCATAATTTTTAGAATCTTTTACAATTTCGATTTTCTGACACCCTTCTTAAATCCTGTAATTATATTTATGTCATCAGAGTAGGTGTCCAAGGGGCTCGAGGCAGCAGTAGACGAGAACAAACTGCCGTTACTCGTTTCCTCAGTGGACATCTGTCATCAATGACTTATATCGATGGTCATAAACATTTCGAAATCTGCACTAAGTGTTCTGCTGCCCAGGCCTCCCCTGACCACATTTTATCTTTTCTGAGACCTACCAGGTAGGACCTGGTTCAAGCTCCCCTGTTGCTGCTCATGGACCTGATCTAGCTCTACTGGTCATGGGGATGAGAACAACAACATATTTATGTGAACTTACCCTTCTCCCTCATCTATTTACACTCATCCTCTGAGAAGAGTGTTTAACTCAGTGGTCGGAAGTATCGCACTATAAGTATGGAAACTACTGTAGTCGCTACTTTTTTTCATAGTTTATAGTGTAGTGTGATACTTTTTTAAAATTGTAGTGTAGAGAGTTGTGCGATGCAAAAAAAAAGCAGTAGTTTGTAGCTGCTCCTGGCAACAACCTTCAATGTTAGTTTAGAAAAGAAACACTGTTCTAACGCAACTAATTTTTCGAATTTGATGGGTACAAATCTTCAATGGATGCACTGAAAATGACCCTGTATCTGTAAGCCATTAACAGAAATTACCTACTTAATATCACTTATAATTAATACTTAAATTACGAAAAATAATAATCACTTTTTTCACAATTTCACACGGTGTAGTGTACTAAAATCGTGACTATTTGCCGGTCTTTGTGTTAATTTATACCATAGATTTATTATTTGTGTATGTATTTTATTGTAACTGTGGTATACTTTTGATTTGTGTACTGGCAATTTCCGTGCGTAATTTGTTTGTGTTCTACATAGCTTCATACCCGTCTTTGTGTCAAATGAAAAATATATACAGTCAAAGTATTGTGAAAGAATATAGTATGTGTCACTTACCAGAATTGATACTTGACGTTCTTGTCTTACTCGAAATAAATTGGTAAGAATAGTCGCTAACGTAAACAAATGCCACGTTTCAACAACCAATCAGGATCGAGGTACCCACACTACGTCATTTGCAGTTACCTTATTATGACTTTCATCTTGATCGGGTCGAATTGCTACATGAATCGCGTGGACAAATTACTATTATTGCCACTCCGCCTTCTCCATTTGCGAACTAGATTTTAATCTGGATTTTGTTATAAAAATATTTCAAAATATCGACACGACTTTGGAGAAAAATACCATTTTGCAACCTCTTTTAATAAGCAACATGAAACTTTAAGGACTGGAGCAGTTACAAAAGTATTACTGTGTAGAGGACACCATAGCATGGTTGAAATTCTTTATGTCAAATTCTCTTTCACCTAAATAAATAATTTAAATTTTAAAGTTTAGAATAAAGTAAGTTCGAATAAACCTAGTGTAAACCATGAAGCTTCAAATGTGTTCAAAATATCAAAACGCAAACAAATTATAGCACAATCACTTCCCCAGTGTAGTCCTGCTATAATTTGTTTGAAAATTGTGATATTTTTAAAACATTTTTCAATATTTGAAATTTCTTGGCTGCTTTGCATTAGATTTACCAAAATCAATTTCCTCTAAGTTTTGGATTATCTATTTAAGGTGAATGGAAATTTGTTATATAGCATTACTCCCGTCCTCCTAGCATGATTTTCCAAAACTCTTTCACCAAGGAAAATAAGAAAGCTACAGCTTAAGTGCCTTATACTTAAACTTAAAGCTCGGCTATCATTTTACACTATATATAATATCTAGTGAATTATCTGAGTTTTATAAAGGAAAAATAACTTAAATATTTTAAAAATTATTAAACTTTTTTTTTTAAAAAAATGGCTAATTTGGCGACATTTTTCCTCCGGGATGAAAATTATTAAAATCTCTACCTTATTCTTAGTTTTTGCACATTTTTATGAATCCAGATAATGCAGCATCGGAGTTAGTTTTAAAGTTAAAAAAAAAAAAAAAAAAATACGGAGTTAGTTTAGTTAAAAAAAAAAAAAAATTAGACCTCAAATGCTTTCTATTTTCCCAACGCTGTGGCTTGTCTCCATATTGACGTTTTACGTCATTTTGAGAATAAGCATAGCTGACTTTAGAGAGGCTAAATTTGACCTAACAGTATTATTACTGTTAGGTCAAGTTGTCAAGTTAGGTTGAGAGTTGTAACAGAGTAACTGTTGCAACTCACAGCAGTTATGAAATTAGCATATTATTCGCAAAACAGTATCATTTCATATGACGACGGAGCCTTCGAAAAAGCAGCCTAAGTTACGATATGTTATAGTAGATAAAAAGTAATCCAAGGGCTGAAGATTAAATGAAAAAGAAAGTTATGACGATGTCAAAAATAATAGCACGCAATTATAGCTTTTATCTTGATCGTGTCGAATTTGCTACAGGTATCGCGTGGTTCGGGACGAATAAATTTTTTTCTTTTCTTCCGATCTAGTGGTTTCCTGATGTTCTGGGGCGATGACATTAAAATCGCCATTAGAAAGTGGCAGAGATACTTAAAAGGGCGGATCTCTTCATCCAATAAAAAATAAACAGGGAATATTAAATTCTATGGGAGTTTAAGAGGAAATATATGACCGGAAATGGAATACAAAACACATGGGCAAGACCGAAATGATTTGGGGTGGCTTTCAACTCTCTAATTCCGAGGCAGTTGGTCGAAATTGAAAGAAGAAAGCGCAAAAAAATAGGCAGAAAATAATACAGATACATAGATGAAGTAGGAGGAGTTTCTTTTGTTGTGTTTTTTTCTTCTTTACATTTTTTTTTAGTAGAAAAGACACAAACACCTGCCCACCCTGTTTAAGTAGTTGCTTGTGTTGTGAGTAATTGCAGAGAACAAGGAAATGGCACACGAGCAGTGGAGGTTGGATTAAAAGATTTTGAATTTGTCATTTATTAAAAAGGAATAACAAAAAATAGGTGGAAGTAATCCCATGTTCCGTTACTTTTCCTGTTGTTCTTAGTTCTAGTAAACTGCGTAGTTTTAAGGCTATTTTTCGATGTCCCTGTCTTTTGTTTTTTATTTATTTTTTATAAAATGCCTACTTCATTACTGCTGTGAGTTTTTATTCATGACAATTAGGTCAAGTTTAGCCTATCTTTAACCAGAACTCTAATTCGAAAAATGACGTGAAACGCTAATACACAGCTTTGTGAAAAGGAAAAGTGGTTTTAATTTAATTTTTAATTGCTGAAAAGGTATTTCAATGTTGAATTTCTCTGGCTCTTCAAAATTTGCAAAATTTAAAACTAATGCATTGGTTGTGGAAAATTTCGTCTGTCGAAAAAACCTCCACGCATTGAAGATTTTAAAATTTTTTTATTACATCTAAGAAATTCTTCTAAGAGAGACAGTTTGACCATCCTAAATTCGAGATAATACTTTATGGCAAGATGGTATAGTTTAAAGTTATAGCTTTGCCTTAAGTGTAATGATCTTAAACTGGTACTTATTTTATTTTATTTCATTTGTAGAAAAAAGCTTTGAAAAACACTGTTCAATAATCTTAATGTAACTCATGATACTAGACTTAAAAGATATCTATTACGCTGGATTGTAGCAGTCCTAAAAAAATATCAGGCAGATTAGGAAATATTAAAGACTTTAACAATTATCCTATCGTGGTGGCAACAGAAAATTTCGACGAGTCTAATTTTTCTATCGGTCTGCAACTTAAATTACACTGGACTTCAAAGATATAGTGTCTGGGAACATAATACAAGTAGCTGAACATTTTTGAAACTTTCTGGTAAGATGGCGTTACTCCTTGCATGTTCAGACCGAGGAATACTATATCGCATAAACTGATTTCTTCGTTGAACAAATAGTTCTCAGTCGTAGTCTTAGTTAAGATTACGAACGTGTTCCTATGATACATAAAATGTGAAAATTCGATAATCCAGGCACAAAAAGCATTTTATTACGCTCGAGGCTGACAAGTCTGTTAAATTGCAATAGTTCGATATTAACATCACACACTCGCTTCTTAACAATAACTGCTAAGTCACAACTTCCGATTGCTGTATTTTATTTTATAACCGACAATATATTAATTAAACAGCAGACCCAATTTTAGGTTTTGAACTACTAATGTTCAACTCCGTAGACTTGTAATTTTGAACCCAATCCAGAAGGCAAGTAAACTCCTGAATTAAGTATTGGGAGAAATTTTTCTTCGTGGAGGACTTTTTTGATGAAGCTAACCAAGCACTTGCGTTATGTGGAGAGGAAAACTACGTAAGCGTCTCTCTCCTGCACCAGACTATTATTTTTTATGCTACTGCAGTTGAAATTTCCGTCATTTTGGAACACTTGGACTATTACAACATAAACTTATTTCATAACTATAATTTTTTTTTCCATCGTCGTTGAACAACCAACCTAATTTTGAGTTTACGACTATCAATGTTCAACTCCGCATCCTTATAATTTTGAACCCAATCCTGGAGACAAGTGAACTCCTGGATCAAATACTGGGAGAAATTTGCCTTTGTGGTGGACTTTTTGGTGGAACTAACCCACGTGTGCGTAACGTGGAGAGGTAAACCACGTAAACGTCCTCTGGTTAGCTAGAAGACAAGGGGACTCTAACCCATGATTTATCTACCGCTGAGGATATTTTTCGTAGTACTGTAGTCGGCGTGGAATTCATATAGATCAGCCTCCACTGGAATTCGAACCCGACCACCCTATCTCTTAAGCTACCACTGCATCATAATTATAATTGTTGAGTTGTAACTTTTGCTTCAATTTTTTGTGTTTTTTTTTGTTGCTAATTTTATGAAAAATTCTGTTATATCGGTGCACTTGTATTATGCAATCATCAACTGCCTAATTATAAGTCACATATTTAGACAATTATGTTTTTTTTTTTTTGTCTTTGTTGATGCCATCTTCGCGAAGAAACAATCTAAAATCGTCTTTCTTCAGTACAATTCTTAACGAAGGGAGTCACAATTTTTCGAACCAGAGAAAAAGGGAACCATTTTTCGAGCGTTTTAGTAAAGAACCATTAATACCGATGAAAGACAAAAGGCCCCGCTTCGAATGTCAGCGGCGAAACTCGAATATCAGAAGGAAAAGTTGTGAAAAATGTAGAGCTGTTCGCTCACAAATTTTTCCTCTGGAGAGTTCCACAGCCTATTCATTGCACCTTGTAATTCTATTTCTCTTTCTGGATCATTTAGCCCTCTATAAATCATGAAAGAGGGGGAGCATGAGGGAGGAGGACGTAGCTTTTATTGTACCGTCTTGACGCGAGAGAATCTGTGTCAAGTTGGGTTTTCTTTTTCTGTTTTGTGGGCAAGTTTTGTTTTACTTCCCAACTGGAAAAGCCTTTTACTGTCAGGATAATCAAATGAAGTGCTTGCCAGTGGGAGTGGTTAACAGAAATACAAGGATACCCTTCTTTTAAAGAACATTCTTTTCTTTTTTTTCGGTGGGAAAAAGAAGGAAAGGAAAAACACTTTTGAAAAAAAGGAGAAAAAACAAGCTTTAGGAATGTTAGGCTTTTGGTATTGTTAGAATTGTATCACCAATTCGCAGAAAATCATAAAATTCATACAATGGATAGAAGCAATTAAAATTCTCGACTTTCTTTTCCAATGTGTCGAATTTCCTGAAGAAATAAGTATCTCATAGAGTTGCTAATGTTTGAAAAAGAAAGAAAAGGGAGTAGAAAATGATTCTCGGTCAATTTAACTCCTTTCTCAGACTTAAAATGAACAAAATAACATCTGGGTTTCGGGTCTAATATATATATAGTTTTTCTTTCTTTTTTTCTTCTATTTTTTGAATGCATAAAGAAAACAAAAATGTATCCATTTGGAGTCCAAATCAATATTTAATTGTAATGAAAAGCAAAATAAATTAAAAAGTTCATCATAATCTGGCGAATATTTATCGAGGTCAATTCTTGTGAAAGTGGTTTGCATCAGTACCAATCTAATTGTTGGATAATGTTGAAAGTTGCTTCAAATAATCATCGCCTTTAATCTTTCACCGCTTTCACTCATCAATAATCAAGTACAGAATTTAACCTTATGTATACGGTAGTTGACCTCGATAATGAATCGCGAAATTTTTAAAAATTATTTTAAGTTAAGGTATTGAATTAGAATCAGAAATATATAATGGTTTTACTTTAAATCGACCAAGATTTTAAAAATATACATGGAGATTGCTGGTAACTATTCAATATGGCTCGATATTATGCTAGAGAAAAGACAATGCCTTCCATGTAAATTGCCTACCATGCAAATAAATATGTTTTATGAAAGTGGTATCGCAATACTCATCATGGGGACAAGTCATTTAGTGATTTTTTGGCAAACAAATTTTTAAATGTTGTTTAACTAAGAAGTAGTTTTGGCACACATAGTTTAAATTTCTTTTGCGATTTTTTAATTAGGGGAGATTTCTAAAAAATTGAATGATGCTTAGATGTCTATGTTTAACTAATTTAAATTGCAATTTTCCCGAGACCAGTAACAAAATATTTCGGGAGAAAAATAAAATATTTTCGAAGTACATTAACATAATGTTTGTACCTATTAGTATCTAAGATTTATTAATCCAAATTTTTAGTTCTAATCTTTATTATTTTCATCAAAATCAATTTGAGTCTGAAATTATTTTTTGTTCTTTCTCAGTTAAAAATACATTTTTGAACTGTATTGTGAATAGTTTATACCTCATCTTTTACAAGGATTCTTAATATTCATTAACCATCAATGTATGAATTGCCGCTTTCTATAAACAATTTAGTCAATGTATAGAAGACCTGATGTTTTTAGGCATAGTTTGAATTCTGAGAATTATTTCATGCATTGCCTGGTCGTTGTAGAGAATGCTTAGGCATTCTATTAAAGAACAAATGCTCATTACGCCAAGTATTAAATAAATAAAAAATTAATAAACATACCTTTTTTTAGTCATTGTATGAAAAGCCCAAAGATTTTTCATTGGTCGTTATATGGAATGCAAGATGGGTTTTCATTAGTCATTGTATAGAATGTGTGTAGAGCTTTTATTTGTCATTCTGAAGAATGCCTGTAGGTTTTTCTTAAGTAATTTCTTAGAAATATTTATAATTTCATATTATTCCCGTTGACTTTTAGGCATTCTATGCAATGACTGGAACATCGGATTTCATACATTGAAGGATGTACGTTGAGAAGCTGAAATATCTGTATGATTACATACCTTTTCTATTTGTTGCAAGGAAGGGCATAAAGGTTTTTTATGAGTCATTTTACAGAAAGTCCAAAGTTTTTTCATTGGTCATTATATAGAATGCCAGATGGGATTTCATTAGTAATTCTATAGAATGTCTGTATGTTTTTCTTAAGTAATTTCTTAGTAGTGTTAATCATTTCATATTATTCCAGTTGATTTTTAGGCATTCTATGCAATGACTGTGCTATCTATGGAACACCGGATTTCGTACATTGGCGGTAACATATATTAAAAGTTACGGAAGATTTTCCCAGACAAGATGTTTAGTGTGTCGAAAAGCTGAAATATCTGTATGATTGTTGGTAAAGTGATTTGTAATTGCATTCATGCGCATTAGATAGAGATTGAATGCATTCCTCGTTAGCAGGTATTGTTAGGATTAGGGCAGACTCCGTTGAAGATAAGACCTGAAATAAAGCAGAAAACATGCAGAGTCTGCACCTGATTTGTTTAGAGAGTGATCATCCATTCTCCGAAGACCACGTGACTGGGGGGGGGGGGATATTCTTAACTGATTTAACGAGAAAATAATTGCCGTGGAAAGATGTTTCACAAATATTCTATTTAAAATTATTTTCATTTGTGACTGATTTTTGAAATGCATTTTCGTCACATGAACTATATTTTCCTTAATTTAAATAATTTTTTTTTCTAACTATTGTCAGTTTATAACAATTATTCACAGCTGTAAGATAAGTTTTTCCTGTTTCTAACCACTGTCCTGTATCCTAATTATGTAAATGAAATATTTTTTCTTTTTTCAAAAAAAGAAATTTTTCATGTAATTTTTTTATATCTTGAACATTACTCTCTCACTGCATTGTTTGAGCAAATAAAAATATGCAAAAAAGGAAAATCAATTATCGAATTCAGTAATTTTTATCCCAGAGAAAAAATATCTAGTTATGTTGTTGATTTTTTTTTTTTTTTTTTTTAAAAAATGTGTTTAATATTTTTTTTAAACATTTAAAATATTTGTCTAATGTTTACTAATGTCAGTTTTCTTCAACGCTATAGTTTATCGTCGATGAGTTTTTATTCTGGGCACAAATCAAAATGCGTGTTTAAAAAATGGACACAACTCAAAATGCGTGTTTAAGAAATGAACACAGCTCAAACTGGGTGTTTAAAAAATGGCCTCAGCTCAAAATGCGAGTTTAAAAAATGGGCACAGCTCAAAATGCGTGTTTCAGAAAATGGATACAGGTTGAAATGCGCGTTAAGGAAAATGGACATAGCATTTTATTTAGTTTTTCAAGCTTCTCTTATGAAAATTGTTCTTTTTTTAAAGAATAAACTAATGAATCCAAATTTGGTAAATGTGATACCACACATTTACCAAAATAACTTTATACATTTTTTATTATTAGTCTTTTTTTTAAAAATGTATTAAAAGTCGATTCTTCTTTTCAGAAGGTTGTCACAGGTCCAAGAAATTTATAATAGTGGTATTTAAATTGACGTTGTGCGAACTTAGATTTTTTAAAACTTCTTTATCATTTAGTGTTCTGAATACAAAGACATCTCTTGAAAAGTTACATCCGTAATACACCCAGCTATTCCAAACCCGAAGTCCAGGATTTTACCCCGTATTGATTATGCTTAGTGCTAAAAAAGTAAAGAAAAGTAACTGTGAAATTCCTCGTTTAAGTTGTTAACTTTGGGTTGAACACTAAAATGGCACAATTCGAGCTGTGACCATTTTCTTAAACACCCATTTCGAGCTGTGTCCATCTTCTTAAACACCCATTTCGAGCAGCGACCATTTTCTTTAACACCCATTTCAAACTGTGTCCATCTTCTTAAGCATCCATTTAGAGCTGCGCCCTTTTTCTTAAACCCCCATTTTAAACTATATCCATTTTCTTAAATACCCATTTCGAGCTGTGTCCATTTTCTTAAACGCCCATTTCGAACTGCGTTCCTTTTCTTAAACACCCATTTCCAACTGTGTCCATTTTCTTAAACACCCATTTCGAGCTGTGTCCATAATAAAATATTAAAAAACTCACAGATGTAATGTTTTTTTGGAAACACAAATTTGCACGTTTTATTGTTACTTTCAATCTTATCAACCTCATGATATCTGACAAATATTTTTAGTACAAATCCAAAAGAAGAATTGGTTCCAACGTAACTGCTCTATACAATGAATTAAAGAGCAAAGTCACTGACGATATTTTGAGAATTCAGCTAACGGGCGCCAATAATATCTTAGAAATGCATGTACTTGGGACTCTGTGGAACCCCGAAGACTGGATCACGTGGGATGCGATTAGATAAATCTCGATTCAAACAAAAACGAAATAAATAAATTAATAAAACGAGAAAAAAAATTTCAAACAGCAAATTTATCTTCTGGTATGTAATTGTTTTAAATTATCGTCGTATTGTTAAGAAGAAGCAAAGAATGGTGAAGACTACCAGGGCGACAGAGGGGAGGGGAGATGACTTTATCTTGCTGACATCCTGTGAAATGTTTAAAAATGCATCCTGATTCGCTGTTATCATTTAATGACAAGTGCGGTCTTTGGTCGTTAAATGTTTTACGTGAAACTCAATTAATAAATGTTGGTATTTATTTCTTTAATTAAGGATAGTGGTTTTTTTTCATGGCTGAAAATTTATGCTCTTGTTTTACTGCAGCTGTATTTATAAAATGTTGCGTTGATAAAAATCGAACATTGTCAAAATTGATGATGTTGTGTGATTGGTTTTTATTATCCGTTCGCAAAAATCAGAACATTTAAATTCAAGAGTGCTGCTGGCATTAGAGCAAAGTTTTTCATCCTGTCACCGTGCAATGTTTTTCATGATAAATATTTCGGAGAATAATATTAAATCATGATTAATTTTCAAAATTAATACATTCATGATCTTAATACCAATTGTACCGTTCTATTCGAGAAATAGTTTACGTTACTCATATTTAAATTCGTTTAAAATATTTTGAATTCGCAGTATTTAATGCCTTAGAAACTACAAATTTCTTTTGAATATTTTGAATCTCCACAAATTAATAATTTATCGATTCGTTACGCGCTTATTGAACTATTCATTAGTTGTTATCTATTAGTTTACTTTTTAATTTGTTTATTTCTCTATAAGTTTCATTAGTTTACTCTTATATCGAAGACACTGAAAAGAATAACGCATTCAGATTTTAATGAAATTTTTTGTGAAATCGTGTGTGAATTTTTTAAATTATATTCAATGCTTCAATAATAATGGTCAACGTGACCCGAATTTCGGTGATAGATTTCGAATTATCACGTACAGAATTCCAACGTGCATACATTTATTATGTCAATACCATTGGTCAGAATTAACGCTTTACTAGTACCGAGACTACAGCAGTCGCTATTTTTTAGTAGTTTGTAGTGTTATGCGCTACTTTTTTGTGAGCTTTTTTTTGAATTTTTTTCGTCTCTTGTCTGTAACTACTTTATTTTATAACCATCGTTGAAAAGCCAACCCAATTTTTCGGGTAACGACTACTATTGTTCAACTCCGTAGCCTTGTAATTTTGAACCCTATCCTGAAGACGAGGGATCTCCTGAATCAAGTATTGTGACAAATTTGCCATCGTGGAGGACTTTTTCATGGAATTAATCCGCATTTGCGCTACATGGAGAGGAAAACCACGAAAACTACCACGGTTCGCCTGACGTCTAGGGGACTCTAACCCATAATCCGTGTACAACTGGGAATATTTCACGTCAGCAGTGTGGTCAGTGCAAGCCGGATGCGGAATTCATATGCGGATGCGGAATTCATTCGCTGGGTTTCGAACCCAGTTCACCTCATTAGAAGGCGAACGCTCTATCCCCTGAGTCATCGTTGCTCTCACTGCAGCTATTACCATTAGTTTAGTAAAAAAAAAACAAGTTTCAAATACAACTAATTTTACAAATCTCACTCAAGTCATATATTGCTCCATAACTTTTTTTGCGCAGTTTTTTTTAAAGGAAATTAAAGAGTCTTAGACTCCAAACAAAATCACAAATATTTGATAATTTTCTACCATTTCTTTTATTAAATATTCGCTGCTGAACCTTTAACACAGAAGGAACATCTTAGTCACTTTTATATTTTTTTTTTCTTCTGACCCAGTAAATACAAGCAAAAATAACATTAATGAACGTTCCTTGTGTTATGACATAACATTCT
This sequence comes from Parasteatoda tepidariorum, assembly GCF_043381705.1. NCBI lineage: Eukaryota > Metazoa > Arthropoda > Arachnida > Araneae > Theridiidae > Parasteatoda > Parasteatoda tepidariorum. The sequence continues at coordinate 94,672,432 of NC_092206.1, read as the reverse complement.
TGGTAAGCACTTATAGACATCAAATGAAAGTTTTTTTCGAAAAATAACATAATGAAGTTCCTTGTGTTATGATGACATAACATTCTTGGCAAGCACTTATATACATCAAATGAAAGTTTTTTTCGAAAAATAACATAATGAAGTTCCTTGTGTTATGATGACATAACATTCTTGGGAAGCACTTATAGACATCAAATGAAAGTTTTTTTTCGAAATATAACACAATGAAGTTCCTTTTGTTATGACATAACATTATTGGGAAGCACTTATAGACATCAAATGAAAGTTTTTTTCGAAAAATAACATAATGAAGTTCCTTGTGTTATGATGACATAGCATTCTTGGGAAGCACTTATAGACATCAAATGAAAGTTTTTTTCGAAATATAACACAATGAAGTTCCTTTTGTTATGACATAACATTATTGGGAAGCACTTATATACATCAAATGAAAGTTTTTTTCGAAAAATAACATAATGAAGTTCCTTGTGTTATGATGACATAACATTCTTGGGAAGCACTTATAGACATCAAATGAAAGTTTTTTTTTCAAAAATAACGTAATGAACGTTCCTTGTTTTATGACATAACATTCTTAGGAAGCTCTTATAAACATCAAATTAAACTTTTTTATTCAAAAATAACACAAATGAACATTCCTTGTTTTATGACATAACATTCATGGGAAGCACTTATAAACATCAAATGAAAGTTTTTTTTAAAAAATATCACAAATGAACGTTTTTTGTTTTATGACATAACATTCTTTGAAAGCTCTTATAAACATCAAATGAAATTTTTTATTCAAAAATAACACAAATGAACTTTTCCTTGTTTTATGACATTACATTCTTGGGAAGCACTTATAAACATCAATGAAAGTTTTTTCAAAAATAACATAATGAACCTTCCTTGTGCTATGACGTAACATTCTTCAGAAGCACTTATAAACATCAAATGAAAGTTTTTCCTTATTGGTGTTTAGTTATTAGTCTAGAACAGCGATTTCTAATTTTTTAGACTATTGAACCTTAAAAGATCGAACTTCTTTTAGTGGAATGCCGACTTAATACAAAAAATTCATAAACAATTGTGGTAATATGAATAAAACAATCTGAATTTTTTTTATTGTAATGATAAACGAAAAGCGTTATTCTTATAAGCGTTTTAAATGGTTATGAGGAAAGATTATTTATTTTTTGATGAATTCAGTTATTTTATTTTGAATTAAGAAGTTCGATGGATGGATGAATACTAATGGAATTTTTTGTAATTGTGTGTCTCTTTCATAATTTATTCAGTGTATTAATATTAGATTAACTATATATATTTTTAAATTTTGCTATTTTTTACCAAAGGGCATTTTACTCAAATAATTTCTTAAAAAAATAATGGATAACATAAAATAGTGGAATAGTGTAAAAAAAAATGGAATAATAATGGAATATTATAAAATAATAAAATCATGATGGAATAATATAAAATAAATAATGGATTACTGATTAGAATTATTATAATTACATGTTTCAAAAATAATAACTGGTTAAAATAAATCCTAATTATCGGCATCCATGTTAGCCTTCCAAGGAATGCCAGTGTTCTGCAGAACATCATTTTGGAATTTCTAGACTAGAAAGTCTCAAAAATGCATTTCTTTGCTAAGATTAATTTCCATTTAGTAATTTGTTCCTTGTTTAATATATTGTATTCGCATAGAATTTTATAAGGTTTTTCCGAAGGTGTGTTGGTGTACTGAATTACGACAAATTTTAACAAGATTTAATATTGTTTTAGTACGTCCTTAACAACGTTTGATTTTTTTCTTCATATTTATGATTTCCGAAATTTCATCTTAGCTGATTTCTAAATATTCCTTTTATAACATTTCACTAAATTAAAAAATCTGTAATAAATAAATTTGTAATTAATAATTTTTTCAGGCGTATTGTTGTAATGTGTTACTGTATTTTGTAAAATGTATTAAATTGTAAAGTATTTCGTGATAAATTATTGAATGCATTATTCTAAATTATGCGAGCCCATATACTTCATTAATTTAAGAAAATATAAATCTTGAAAACTAAGTAACACATATTGGTTTTACATTGGTATTGGTTATAGGTACACATTTTTTTCTGATTTCTCCAAAGGTTTCAATAATGAGAAATTTGGGTCAAACGAAAAAGACTTCAGTTGCTTTTTCTAGGGTTTATGTTTTTTTTTCAATAAATGTTAATTTTATTAATGAATTTTGGTTTACCAACTAATTACAAAAATTCATTTTAATGATAATTTATTTTTCTCGTGAAATATATATTTTCTAAATTTATAAGTAAGGCAATAAATGGGCTTTTCTAACAGACAAAGGAATAAAACGCTATTAACTCAGCTCTTCAGATTCTTTCATCCCTATAAAGAAGCTCACCTCCTAAAATTTGCCGTAGGGAATTTCCACTTTGACGTAGGGGAAAAACGCAGAAAGATAACATCCCGGAGCCTCTGTACTACTCGATAGAACAGACGGATCGCAGTTGTGGACAGAGAATGTAGTTTCGCTTTCCTGCCGTTTGCGTCAATACTATTCCCTGCAAAAACTCTCCTCTGCAAAGTGCGTATTTATCATTAAGAATGGAATGCAAAATTTGCTAGAGTTTGTTGTTGCAGCTTTGGGTTTCATTTGTTTACTAATTCTATTTTCTGATCATTAAAAGTAAGAAATCGTTTGATTTTGCAAATAATATTAAAGATAGTCTGCGTCTTATGAATTAAAGAAATCGTCTGCTAAAAGAAGACGTCAAATATCGAGCAATTAACTATGGAACAATGTTTTCAAAGTGCGATTAGAACTATCAAGATCATCTGTTGGATAATTCGCTATGGAACATGTGCCTTTTATTTACATTTCATTTGGAAGGATCGAAACTACTAAACTTGTCAGAAAATGCGCACTGTTTATTTACATTTTACTCTGTGTAAACTACTCTCTGGAACTAAGTATTGATTGCGCATTGTGGAAAATCTACAAAAATTTTACAACAATTTTGTGAACTTACAATTTGCTATTTTATGGAAGCACATTTTATATGAAATACTGTGATTGAATTTTGTATTTGAAGATTTCCATTTTTTTATAGTTTGGACAATATCAAAGATGCCTACATGTCGTTTGAAGAGATAAATTTACTGGAGAAAAGCAGGTAAGAATTTTAAATTACTCTTTTAATATTTTCTTATAGTAATTTATATTTTCATTTTTGAAAAGTAGTTGATTGAAATATGCCAAATACTTCTTATTCTATTTTTTATTCTTTTTCGCTTAAATTATTAGTTTTTTTCTTAAATTTCAGCATTATACCTTAAAAATATATTTTTTACAAAATTCACTGAAAGTGCATGATATTATTTTTATTTTATTTTCTTATATTGCAAAGTAGTATTTTGCTCAGAAATTGCAGGGCATGAATTAATTTGCAACAAAGATTTTATTTTTGATTAATATTTTATTGCATTTATATTTATATTATCCATATAATATTTGATAACATTTCCTTATTTATTGATATTAGCTGATTTCGTTTATAAATTCCTTCAATTTTTCATTTTTTGATTTTGATTATTTCATTAATTATCAATATCAAAGAAAAACAATTCATCAATTCAAAATTAAGTATTACAATGCTTTTTAAAAAAATTTCTTCAGAAATCTACTTAAAACATGAGGTTATTATTTACCTTTTTTATTTCAAACAACTTCCTATTTAGATGAATTTTACATTAGAACTCCTTCCAAAATTTGTATTGAATTAACACTTCATTGATTTTCAATTTATATAATCTGTATCACGTTTCAATGAAATTTTATTAATTATTGATATTTTATTTATTGACTAATAATTGCCCTCAATAGTTTTTGATGAAGATAATTTCATTTACTGAGTTTGTCTTTTATCTTTGGATGCGTTTTAATTTCCAGGAAAAAGATTGAAAATGAAAGGGGAAAAACTTGTCATATTTTTCATTTAAAAAGCTGATAAATAGATATTAAAAAGTTATAATTGCCTTGAAATTAGAAGATTTATTAATCAATGCATAATTAAATTAATTTTACCTTTTATCGAATTATATGATTTATTTTTATCAAAATTCAATTATTGTACTTATAAAACTGATTTAATTTTAAATATGATAAAAATGGCCCTTTTATCTAGGAAAATGAAAATAACTCTTTTAAGTTTGTTAACGGAATTTAACAGTAATTATACTCCAGTTAAAATAATGATGTAAAGGCTTTCTGAAATTTAAAAAAAAAAAAATCTTAATATAGATAATTTTTGTGATTTAAGTGTTATTAGGGAATATCGCGAATTAATATTGTGAAAGTTATATGAAACCTGGTATTTTTCTTTATTTTAATATCATTTCATTGCTTTTTATTCTTATTTTTTTAATTTTCTTTACCAGTTGTCCGTTTAAAACAGTGTTAAATAAATTGGCAATGTTAAGAGGTTCCATAATCCTAATGTAAGGTCAACGAAAAGGACAATTTTAAACAAAAACTAATTGAACAGCTTAGTGTGAAACAAACATAAAATTTTTTTTTTGAAAATAAAATGTTGCAGGAAACATTTAACATTTTAATAGCATTTCTGTTACTGAAAAACAACGCAATTTTGTAAGTGGGCAAGTGTTAAAATTCCGAAACGTGTACATGCCTATCGTACAGTTTAACATTGAAAAATTTTTTTTAATAACAACAATTTCTATGACTAATTCTTATGACTAATTTTAAACTATTTATTAGCATGTGTTCTGTTACATTCTTTTTCCTGAGCTCCGAAAAAGAATATCTGAGAAAAAGCATAAATGAGCCGCATTTTCGTGAGAAATCCATATAACCGTAAACCCCCTTTTTTCACAAAGAAAAAAGAGAAAAAAAAGTTGCTTGCTAAAAATTGAGGTTTTCTTTCTATTCTTACTGTTTCGAATTCTGATTTAATAAATGTATTAATCAATGTTTTTTGAATAAGTTAAATTAAACTCAAACTTATAGTACATTTGATTTCTGAACCAAACAAAAAGGAGTTTTTCAAAAAAACTAGCAAAAATCATCAGTGTTTTGTTAGTAAAAAATTAACAGAAAGTAGAAGAGTTAAATAAAAGTTCCATGAAAAAACTTTGATACTTATCGCATTTTGAAGTGTTTTTTTTTAAAGAATTTTTTTTTAAAAATTGTTTTACGTTTTATTGGGAAGAAGGCTATGTTGATTTTTGCAGGATCAATAATTACAATATTATATAGATCTTGTTAATCAACTTCGTAGGATTTCGAAAAATAAAATTCTCTAATCAAAGTGATCAACTGAACAGAATGTCTGATGTATTCAATAAATGTCTTTAGATTTAAAAACGCACATTGTTTCAGAATATAAAATAAAACTACTTCCATATAAGAAATAAGCTGGATCAACACCGAAGACCTTTTTTTTTCAATGCCCACCCGGATATTGACTTTCGTCATATAGGTATCAGTTGGGCAGATTAGTTGGCTACTCTTTCAGGGGCCCCAACGTTACTCCCACAGTAAGGACGGATAGCACAGAAAATGAAAGATCTATGACTTGTCCGGTATTCGAACACTGTACCTTTCTGTCTTGAGATCATTTCCCTGTCTACAGTCATCTATACAGCCCGATCGACACACCGATGTCTGATTGAGAGAAATAAATTATTTGTTGTTCTTATACGTACGTGACTTTGTTAAAACATGACTTGAAAATACTGTTAAAGAGATTTTATAAATGCTATTTAGTTGGATTTTTTTTATTAAAAAGTCATATTCAGTATTGCGCATGCTGGCTAGATAATGTCAAAGCATGACCTAACAGTCATCAATAGCTGTTATGAGCTCATAACAGTTATAAAATAGTATGATGTAGTTTTTTTTAATTGTTTAATGATAAAAGTAGAAAAATACTCTGGAAAACATAATTTTCATTGAGATGTTCCATTCAAAATTTTAATCCTTGTGAATCCACCAATGTGAATCCACCTTGTGAATCCACCAAGTTGTAATGTGTATATTAAATGTATTTCGACCCCCCTAAATATCTTTGAATAAAGTTACTTAAAGTCAGCGTTGTTTAATTAAACTTTGTCACATATTTATGTTATTTTTATTATTTAATTAACATTTTATATCCGGATATTATTTCTTATTTGAGTTTTCTGAAGTTGCTATGAAATGAAAAGGGATTATCGATATCGGTCACCAAATCATTAGGTTTGAGGAAAAAGTAAAGATAAGTAAGTTATTAGAGTCTACTGGCTACTAGTTGAAAATTTATATTTTCACGTCCAATGTTAAGAGCGATGGATTGTTTTGAATTCATAGGACGAAAAATGTAGCTTCAAAAACTGAAAAATTTGATACTGACCAGTGACCAGTTGTAGCGTTTTGAGCATTGGCTTTTTTTTTAACAACATGTGGCCAATTTTTCTAAAATTTCAAATTTTAATCGATTAAAAAACTGTTGGTATTAATAATGCGAGTGATTTATTTCAAATCATTTCTCAAAATATGACAAACATTGCAATGTTCATTTTTAAAATTAAGAAAAATTGTAAGAAACAAGCTTGAACTAAATAATTTTCAGGCTATTATAAAATATTCATAATAATTCTGTATTTATTATTAAAAAGTAATAATTATACAATGCACAGGCATTTTCGAGGAAAAAATAGTGTGGCGTTTGGCAAACAATTTAATCGCCATTTGTTATATTTAGTCACAGCTCGGCCGATGGCTACCTTTAATTTTGCCATGAGCAGTGGTGGCTCAGGGAATAGAGCGTTCACTTTCCAATGAGGTAAACCTGGTTCGAATCCCAGAGATGACTGATCGATACAATTTCGACCAAAGTGTTGACGGAAAATATCCTCCTCAGTGGTAGATGGATCATGGGTTAGAGTTTCCTTGCAGTCAGGCTAACCATGGAAGATTTTCGAGGTGTTCCTTTCCATGTAACGTGAATGCAAGTTAGTTCCATCAAAATGTCCTCCACGAAGGCAAATTTCTTTCAATACTTTATCCAGGTGTTTCCTTGTCTTCTGGATTGGGTTCAAAATTACTAGGCTACGGAGATGAACATGGGTGGTCAAAAACCCGAAATTGGATCGGCTGATCAGCTACGGTTATTTAAATTGTATAGAACGAGAAAACTATCGAAAAACATTCTTTAGAATTCTGATTGAAACGAAGCAGAAGTTCTTCTGAGAACTAAAAAAAGCTTATTTTTAGGTCTTTTACTGTTTGAAATTCACCATTTTCAAGAATTTTCTGAAGTTCGTATTTACTACGAATTTTATTTACCAAGGTGCAAAGGTTTTTCATGAATGATTTTTCCGCAACTCACTTTAAAGTAGATAACTTATCTGTGTTTGTTTCGGGTCATGTTAATCTATACATACTTGAATTGGGAAATCAAATACAATCATTGAAAATCACAGTTTTTATTTCAAAAATAATTTCATCTGGTGTTTCTTAATAATGTCAGATGTGAAAATGTTTTCCACCTTCTTATTTTCGCTCGAATCATACGGAAAAACAAGATTTTTAAGAAAATTATCTGTTTTCAAAAGTTGATTTTAAATATTATCATCGAAACCTTCAACACCATCATCGTCACGGACGAGATAACTCGTCCTCCTGGAACATTCACTGTGTTCTATTGTTGTATTAGGGAATATGGTTATTAAAATAAATTATTACCGATACATTATCGAGTTTTACTTTACCCGAAAAAGAAACATCCCAAATTTTTTTAAACAATGTTTAGTGAACCTTTTGGTGATACGGCTGGCTTCAAGTCTTAAAAGTCAATTTGCAGTTAATGGTGTTGTTTACCTCGATATGCTGCAACTGTGGTTAATGTCACATTTACAGGAAGTTTATGACGAGCGTCTGGGGGTGGGAAGATTGCATAATATTAACGGACTTCGGAAAACGTACATAAGGAAAAATAAACTCGATATCGAGAAATTATTGCTAGTAAGAACATTTGCTTGGGGAAATATTGCACTTTTTTAGCGGTCCTTTAAATAATTTTTTTTTCTTACAAAATAAAAAATTAATTCGTCAAATAAAAAATCGAAGTTTTTAATAAACTTTGTACAACGTAGAGCCGCTGAAGTATCTCACAAGTGGCGTGGAGGCGTCCTCTCCCTCTCTGTGACAATCAAGAATTCGAACTTGCGATTTTAACTTGATGATTCGAAATGTTTTAAATTAAAATAAAATTAATAAAAAATTGTTTACTTGTAAATTATTTATCTTTCATTTAACGATATATATTTTTTAATTCTGTTTCACTGTTTTTTTTTTTTTTTTTTTTTTTCTGTGACGTTTGAAACCAACAATTTTCCCCATGGGTCAGAATTGGGGTCGTAAATTTTTTCTGCGGGGGGGGGAGGATGAGTAGGATATGATTTGTTTGCAGTTTTCACTAAGGATATGTTAAAGCTCACTTGAAGTAGAGACATTTTTTTTTTAGAATTCTGACGCACACACGAAAAACATTGTTTTAATTGTGAATTTAATGACACAAATATTGAGTGAAAAATTGTAATCTTAGATGGAGCTGTGTCCCTCATGTATAAACTGCAAGAGGGCTGAAGCCCCCTCTTCCCCCTCTCCATGCAGATTTCACCGAGAATGAAGTTTTTGTACCATTTGAGATCGTTCTCATGAACAGGAATGTTCTCATGAACCGTTCTCATGAGCAGGAATATACCATCAAAGCATTTTTTCATGTTGGTTCATCATAAATCAGCCTGAATTCCTACATTGGGTTGATGGTGGCTCATGATCATTCCAACATTTGATTTTTAGGAAACTATGATGGAAATTTCTGATGGTGCAACATGAACAAACGATCAAAACAAGTTGGTAATCTTATGTCGGACCATCATAAATCAGTCCGAATTCCTACATAAGGGTGACGGTTACTTATGTTATTTACCAACAGAAAATATAATGGTTCATGATGGAATTATTGATGGTTACCATCAAGATTGGTCCATCAATGGAAAACCATCAAACATTTTGACTTGGGTTGTCATGGAGAAGGTGGAGGGGGACGTCAAATTGTGATACAGAAGATTGGCAGGGGTGAAAAAGGAATGTAATACAACATATTCTGGTTAGATACAGACGCTTAAAATCAGCGGTTTAAACATATCAATATTATTTATTTTTATATTTTTTTCAACTTACAATTATTTTAAGAAGATGAAAATGCTATTATCTTCTTCTGATTTCGTTTTGCATTAAATCATATAGTTAAAGTTTGAAAATAAAATTTGAATTATGATCCATAATGAATGTTTGTTTCTGAATTGTAAGTACATGGTTATACGATTTGGTGTGACGCGTGGAAAGGTCATTAATAAATGTTTCAGTACTCAATGAATGGTAGTATCGTATCTACAGTGTTGTTTTTTCTGTTCGAATATTATAGAAGACTGTTTTTCAAAGTTGATGTTTCTAAATTCATTAAAACGTCACTTAGTTGTCATTTTGTCCGGAAGAAACCTGTTTCTTCCAGGACACTGAAAGAAACTGTAAAAACCTGAAGTGAAATAGAAGTAACTAAAACTGACTAATTTACAATATTGTTTAGCAATATTTTAAGAACAGCTTTAAATCAAACAAATTCACTTTAAAATACCAAATATTATATATATATATATATATATANATATATATATATATATATATATCACACCTCTCTCTCTCTTCATTAAATAGCTATTCTCATATTATTTACTTTAATTTCGCACATAATTTCAAAATTAATTAGCAATCACATTGTTTAAGAGCCCGTTTGAGTATTCATACTTAACAGTATTTGATTATAACAATCAGTGCACTAATTGTAACTACGAATCCAATGAGTCATTTTATAGTAGTATAAAATGACTCATCGATTTACCGAATTCAAGAGAATGTCGACAATCGCATATTCACTTTGGTGAATGTCCGAAATATTAATTATATCCGATTTGATATTAATTTATTCGTTAATATTATTATATTTATTCGATATTTAATATCTGCTGAGAATAGATTAGGAGAAACATCAGTGTTCGGAGTACCGGTTACATGCATACTGAGAAACTTTAAAAAAAAAAAAACATTGATGTAGGGCAGGGGTGTCAAACTCGCGTCCCGCGGGCCGCATGCTCCCCGAGTTGAATATTTTTTTGGCCCAGTCAATATATCCGAAGCAAAGTAAAAACAAAATAGAAATGTGAATTAGAAACGAAGCCAGCAAATAAAATTATAGTATACTTTATTTATGAACTATACGGATCATTTTAAATTGTCCGCTCGAAAATGTAAAATTCTAATTGGCTGAAATGGATTCCGTTTCACACTAAGCTATAACATAACGTACATAATCAGGTTTATCCTACTATAGCGAGGTAAGTTGGTTATCTTGCTCCAAGGTTCTCAATCAATTCTGGGATTTGAAAGAAAGAATATGTAAGTTTTTACAAACTAAAAATCAAGAGCTTGTTCTCCGATCAAATATGGTTGCAAGATTTATCTTTTATGGTTGATATAACCAAACACTTATCCGATTTAAATTTATTGTTACAAGGCAAGGATCAGATCATTACGAGCGTGTTTTACATAATTAAAAGAGCATTCAAATGTAAACTATTTCTTTGGGAAAGGCAACTGAAAAATGAAGATTTAACACACTTCCCAACGTGCAACAAGAACAAATCTAGTTTAGATGCTGCTGCATCGTATCAAAAATATACAGAAAAAAATTTCAAATCTTAGAACAGAATTCGGAACAAGGTTTAAAGATTTTAATTCCTTGGAAGACAAATTTTGTTTGTTTTCTTCGATTTTCTCAATAAATATAGACTCAGTACCCAGTTATATGCAAATGGAAGTGATTGAGATTCAGTGCGACTCAAATTTGAAGGCAAAATTCATTGAAGTGGGTGTGCCTGAATTTCACGAATATTTACCAGCAAGGTTTGAAAATACTCGAAAATTCGCGTATGAAATTATTTCCAAGTTTGGAAGTACTTATCAGTGAGAGCAATTATTTTCTGTTATGAATGGAAATAAATCTCCTGTCCGAAACCGTATTAATAACGCTCACATTGGGTCAATTTTGAAAGTAGTCACGGCCAATAAAATTTCTCCCGAAGTAGAAAAGACAATAGCAGAGAAGAGATGTCAAGTATCAGAACGTAAACAATAATTTAACTTCATATATGTTTATTACAATTCGAAATAAAAATATTTGTTTCTACGAACATTGAATTTTTTTTTTTTGCCGCCCGCCTGAAGTTAAGCATTGTTTATTTGGCCCGAGTTAGCTTTTGAGTTTGACACCCCTGATGTAGGGCATACCGGGCAGTGGCACTTAACTAGACCTAGTATATATTTCGGACATTTACCAAAGAAATTATGTAACATTCACCTGTGGAAGCCAACAATTACCCATTTCGGTCATTAACAGTAACTGTATATTAAGTATGTAATTTGTTAATTATTCATAAATTTTGATGGTGATATTTCTTTAAATGATTATGAAATTAGGTTTTAGTGTACTCGTTTACGTAAAATAGTGAAGAACTATCTTCTATTCTAATTTTGTAAGAAATTTTCTATGAACTCATTTTTCTATGCTGATGTGGATTTTTAGTTCATACTCCATTAAAAATTATACATCAAATAGCTTGAAAATGAAAGCTATTATTTAAATGAAGTTGCAATTATAAACTGTTGAAAAACTGTTTTCCTATTTTATATTTCTTTTTGAAAAGGAGTTTCTTCCATTTCTTCCGCTTGGATTGGAAAGAACCAGAACGATTTTTTCGGGGATTTTTCCCACTTTGAAAGAAATTTGCCAATCCTGCTTTAAACCTTTTCGCGCTTCAGTCTTCAGTTATTAATTAAATACGAATGAAAAATTAAACGTGAACATTTTATGTAATGCCTCTCATTTCACCCTTGAGTGCATTTCTGTGTGAAACCTTTACTCTTTTATCTGTTTGGCGAAGACGTTCGGAAATAGGTTGGAAGAGATGTTTTTATCCTGATACTAATGACTCCTCCCCCTGTGAGGCGGTGCCCCGACACACGCGCTCTCTCAACATACAACACAACAACACAATATTTGATGGCGTCCTTGGGCTGAATTAGTAGCAATTTGCTGAAGGATGAAGAAAATGGTGTTTGTTCGACATTTCACAGTTAAGGAGTAATTGGCTTCTTTAAAATACTGTTAGTCCGTCTTTCAGCTCTGTTTTGCTTCAACGCTGCTTAACAGGTATTAGGAGGAAGGAAGTACTGAATGCATTAAAAAAGCCAAAGGAAAAGGAATTCTAGTATCCCCCCCTCATCTTAAGGATTACCCAATCTCTCAGACTTGCTTTAGGTAAACACGGACAGAACTGAGCAAAGGAGGGTGCATGCGCCAGAAAAAACCCTGAAAAGAGGAGTGTATTTATTAGAGGAATATCTTTTTCATCTTTAAAAAAAAACATTCGGAAAATACATATCAAAATAATATATGATATGCTACCGAGAATGATCGAAATCAAGAGAATGTCGACTTTCACCGGTGAATGTCAACAATCAATCACATTGTCGCTTTGGTGAATGCCCGAAATATTAGTTACATCTGATTTGATATTAATTTATTCGTTGATATTATTGTATTTATTCGATACTTTAATATCTGTTGAGGATAGATTATAAGAAACATCAGTGTTCGGAGTACCGGTTAAATGCATACTGGGCAGCATTATTTTCTTTAAAATAATGAGAATGGTAGTGGTAAATTTAAAGGTATAGTGCCGTTTGATTTTATTAATAGGATAGCAGTTGACCGTTGGTCCTCTTCTCAGAGCTACAATGAAGGTGCTAAACAGGGTGCTAAAACAACAATTCCAGGGTGCTAAAACAACAATTCATCCTTTTTCTGTTATTTTTAATTTCTTTCAGAGCTAAATATAGTTTGTATCACCCCTTGATTACCTTGTCTAAATCACTAATATTGTTTACTTTTTATTTTATTTTAAAACCGTCGTTGAACAGCCGACCCAAATTTGAGTTTACAACTACCTCCGTAGCCTTGTAATTTTGAATCCAATCCAGAAGACAAGGGAACTCGTGGATCAGTAGCCACAAAGATATTGGTCTGTTGCGGGAACTTCGAGGACTTTGTGACCCCGATAGATTTAACGTGCACCAGTCACCATTCCAAACATGGGAATTCTTCGACCGGCTGGATTCGAGCTCCTTTTCTCACGAACACGAGTTAACGCCCTACCAACTTGGCTATCCTGGCCCAATATTGTTTACTTGTGGCATAGTATGGCAGATTCCGGATCTTATAATCCAGTCCCAATAAAATTTACATTTCGCTCACATGCATCCCAAAATCAACTTTTCCCAGGCCCATGCCCAACCTGAAAAATTTAATTAGTTCAATATATATTAAATATATCCCACGCTTGATTGCTTACAATAAACGAAGTGCTGAAAATCTTCAATTCCTTTGACTACACAATATCATCCCTTTTCAAAATAAAGTCGAACGTAAGTAAAATAAGGATGCACGAATATTATTCGAAATCAGTCTGGTAAGGTGGACGAAAAAAAAACGTTCCCAAGTAATGTCATGATCTACCTTCACGAGTTGAATCCAAGGGTAAACAAATTGCGCTCTCAGATAACTGCGCAACTGTGTTCCTTTTTTCCAGTGACCTTTCCGGTTCCCCCGCCCTGCGCACCCCTATCCCAGTCCTTTTTTTTTTCTTTTCTTTCTCTCTTCCTGGTGTTGCTCCTTTTTCTTGGATACCCTTCTTTTACTTCTGTGTCGCAGTCGCCGATCAATAGAGTCAGGACTCTCTCACATTGGGTTGTATCTTCGCTGTATTTGGGTTAAGGGATTCGCTAGTTTTTGGCATAAAATTAGGAGAATCGCGTTTGGACAAAATGCACATTTTTCGTTTTCGAACAATTCTCACACTGGTCTATTTTCTGGAAATGAAAATAGTGGTAGAGTTCATATTTTGGTTTTATATATTCTGAAAGTAGAAGAGTAAAATTTCTGTTTCATATTTTGTGCAACTGGCTGATTTTTTATTGCAAAATAAAATTTAGATCAGAACATGAGGAATGTTGAAATGTTCTATTCTTTTATAAAAAGTAATACCTTAAGTTTTTGAGTTATATTTTTTTAAGCATAATCCTTTGATCCAATAATTACATTTTCATCTTTTGTAAAAATTAATATTTTTCTTTCCTTTTTATCTTTTTCTCTTAAATTATGTTTTCGAAATTCATACAGATTCTTCCAGTTGTTTCATGATTTAAAACTTTTTCGGTGTTTAACCATTTAGGTACTACGAAGAAAAAGTAAGTAAATTGGCATTAATTGCATTATTCTTCGATTTTTTAAAAAAAATTATTATTATTATAGAATACTGTGGAATGTTTAGGGGAAATAGACTTCAGTTAAGTTCATTAACTAGTTTCCGACATAAAATGAGAGCTATAGCGGCAGAACTGTTTTGCATTTAGGTATAACTCTTTTCCAGTCTTTGAAAATCAAACTACTAGTTAGGCTAAATTGTTCATTTATATACATGAGGAATATACATGAGGAATATTTCTTATAAAATTTTGTTCAACTTGCAGATTTTTATTATAAAATGACTTTTAAAGGGGAATGTTAGTTAAAAACCTTATTTTATGAAAAATAATATTTTATTCTTGAAAAGCACTTCCTCTTAGAGCTAACAGTTCTATAATTTTCTTCTTTTAAACGAAATAGTACTTTTAAAAAATTCTGTTATTTGAATATTTTAATTTCACGTAGAATATTTTTCATAATTTTTTTTTCATATAGCTTGTTATTATGATTCAAGCTTGAGCCTTAAACGAGTTTTTCCCGTTGTAATTGTTTCTTCCTATTATGATACATTATGAACGTTGTTGCTATGAAGCACTTTTTGGTAGTGTTCTTTAAATACCGTTTTAAGTATTTGGTAAATTAAGATAAAAGTTTGTAAACTAATTTAAAATCCTTTTTTTTATATTTCAAAAGTTGTGTTTCTTTTTAATTAAATTACATCTCTAATTTATTATTTATGTTTGTTTTACACTGTTATTTTCTAAGTCTTTTTTCTTATCTTTTTATTCATTCTTAATTTCACTAGAACATTTCTAATTAACAGATAAAAATGAACAGATTAACAGATAAATATTAATTAATAGATAAAAATTACGAAATTAACAAATAAAAATGAACAAAAGTTTCCGAAATTCCTTCTTAATTAAAATAAACTAAAATCATCATTCATCAGCCAATCTTTTTAATATTACTTTCTAAATCATATAGTTTGTTATCATTTCGTCTTTATTATCTTGATTGCTCAATACATTTCTTAGACATGTTATAAATATATGACAAAAAATTAAAAAAGGAAAAGTAAAATAAGATTTAAAAGGAATGTTAAGATTCCAAACAGTGTTAATTAATTTAAGCTAAAATCATCTCCAATTAAATATTTTTGTCATTTTTTTATTACCATTTCGTATTTATTTTCATAAATGCACGCGTGCATTTCTTTTATTTGAGATAAGTAGACTGATTAATGTAAGCAAAATTAAAAAAAAAATTATTTCTTAAGTGGTGTCCCGTCTTGATTGAATTAAACAAAAATCATCACCAATTTATCATTTCTGTCTAAAACTATTTTTTATAAACTATTTCCCAAATAATTTTTTTTTTTCCTCCTTTCGCCATTATTCTCATAATTCCACAAGTCCATTTGTTTTATCTGCTATAAATAGAGAGATAAATATAAACTTTTCTGATTGATATTGAATGAGTAATTGGTGATTCTTCGAAGTTTGAATCACTGTGTGCTTTAAATAATAAATGTTTCAGCGTTTTTCAGCGAAACTTTTATTACACAATATGGCAAAAATATTCTTTTTTTTTTCTTTCCCAAATAGAATGATGATACTCTGATAGAGGCTTTAATTCTCTTAACAGAGTAAGTAGCAGGTGTGGATAATGTAAAGCGCAGACTGGTGTTTCCGTGTATTAAAAATTCGTAGAAAATCAGAAGGGGTCTATGACCGAGTAATTGACTTTAGTCTGAATCTCCCCGAATGTGTTATTTTTACGAGTCTCATATACTTGCCAATATTCTTTTCTTTTTTTTTTGGACAATTATTATTATTTTTTTTTTCGAAATGTCGATGAGAAAATCTTCACGGAGCTTTACTTTTGAGCTTCAGCATTTAGCTCCAGAATTCGTTCCCATTTGTCGTTCTCGAATTCGAAGGTGCGTACGGAACTTCACGTATTATTAAATTCACATTAATATTTTATTAATGTTTTTTTAATGAGACAGAACGAAGGAATATGTTACGTAATGTTTATAGCTATATTTCTCACCTTTTTTTATTATTTTCGATAAAAATGTTACAACTAATGCACGATTTTGATGATATTAGCGTTTTTTTTTTTTTTTTTTTTTTTTTTTTTTTTTTTTTTTTTTTTTTTTTTTCTTTTTTTACCATTTTGGCTCTCTTTTGACTCTCTTTCTGGGCATTATTTTTAAATTTTTGGGTAAGTTTATGAGATTTCATTTTTTCATTTTAGGACATTTTTTAAGATTTTGGAATTTTTTTTAAATTTTATTTATTTTCGAGCACCTGTTTTAAGATTTTGGGATTTTCTTTTCTTCTTCTTCATTTTAGAGCAATTTTTAATAAAAAATTGGGACATTTTTTTAAAGTTTTAGGAGTACAAGCTCATTTTAAGAATTTTCACTTAAAATCTTCAGAATTTAAAGCAATTCTAAAAACCTTTAAAACTAATTCCTCTTAAAAAAAATTAATGAATAATAAACTATTGAAATAAAAAATTTGAATTGAAACAAATGACTTACAATCGAAAAATTTTGCAAAAACTAAATAATAATTATGCTTTTAAAAACAGCATATATAATGACACTTCTCCTCAGCACTCTTTCATTGTTACGTCTTTCATAACAGTCTTCAACGCTTTCTTCTCTTGTTCGAGCATGCTTTTCTTGTTATACTTCAGAAGCGAGTCGTGGTAGCTCAGGGGATAGAGCGCTCGCCTCCCAATGAGGTGCTTGGGTTCGAATCCCAGCTATGGCTGGAATTCGAATCCCGCTCCTGACTCTCACCGACCATAGCGCTAAAGTAAAACTATCCTCAGTGGTAAACAGATCATGGGTTGGAATCCCCTTGATGTCAGGCTAACAGTGGGAAATTTTCGTGGTTTTCCTCTCTGTGTAACGCAAATGCGGATCAAAAAGTTTTCCTCGAAAGCAAATTTCTCCCAATACTTGATGCAGGAGTTCTCGTGTCTTCTGTATTGGGTTCATAATTACAAGGTTGTGGAATTGACATTAGTAGACGTAAACCCAAAATTGGGTATGCTGTCCAACCACGGTTATAAAATAAAATATACTTAAAAAGCATGACAAAAACGCCTAATGCATATTAAATTATTATAAAATTAAAAAAGTAACAACGGATATGTCTCATTAATACTTTGTTTGTTTGTATGAACTATTGGCTCTTAACCTTTCTTTCTTTCCCAACATATAGCTCAGTTTGTTTCAGCTTTTCTTGTCCACGCGAGAAAAGTATTTTCCTCCAGAAATTTGCAATCATATATGTTTACGCTTTCTTGCTTATGACAGCTCGCACGCTCGATATTTCAATTCTTTGTTGATAACGCGAAAAAGATATGAGAACTATCTTTGTCCCCGTGTATGAGAAATACTTAGGGGAGTGTGGGGTAAAACCGAGTACCTAGATTTGGTGTAATTAGTTCTTTTTGTAGTGGACAAACTCTGAGTTAAACTGCACTAGTCATCAAGAAAGACTTACAATATTGGCGTATTGTTTTTGGTTAATTCAAGGCATCTGTGTAGAAAAGTTACAATATCTACTCTCTAATATGTACAATATCTACTCTCTAATGTTCTCTTATTTTTAAGCTATTCTTATTTATTGGTCATTACAGTTATAAAATTTTTTAATCCAGCTTATAATACATTCATTAAAGATACATACCCCAACAAACAATAAGGATTTTGCCCGATCGTATCACAGTTCTGTTTCGTTTCGATAATCTCTGCTCGCGGGGTAAGACCAGGTACTACTCCACCCCCATTTATTTGTATCTATGTTGAGCCTACTAAAGCTGCAGTGCAACGGGGGAAGAAAATATGTACTTTTAAGGGTGGGCAAATGTTTTACGAGCTCCAGGACGATATTTATTTGCTGACCCCTTTCCGAAGCACAAAAAACCTTATTTTCATATTTTGTAGAATTCTTTAAGACGCTTTATACTAAATTGTATCTTTTATACATTAGCTTTTAATTTTAAATGTTATAAATATGTAAATATTTACAATTAGATTAATAAAGATTTTCTTAAAAGAACAAGCCTGTTAAAAGAATACCTGTTCTTCGTACAAGATAAAAATAAAGTAAATTTTCAATAAATCAGTATTAATCAACAATACGAAATCGTGGACTAAACTGAAAATCCGACACAACTAATTTATCTTAAACAACTTCATTACTTTCTTTTTTATTGTTTGTTTCCTATCTTGATAGCTTTCTATCATTGGAATAAACAAAACATGTTTTTAGCTGCTAATCGCTTCAAAACAAAGATTAATTGTATTCAGTATTATTTGGTTATGGCTCGATGACAACTCCTGATGGTCGAAAATTATCATAATCATTTCAAATTAGGAAAAATTAGTTGAGAATCGTCGGCTTCAATTTCTTTTTGATTGAATACAAATCACCTTATAAAATATTTATCACATCTTATGGAAAACTCATCCTTTAAGATGTAGGGCGGGAACCGGTGGTCGAAGGTAGTTCATAAGAAAACAGTCTGGTTTGCCGAATTTGCAAACGTATTTGCACCAAATTTGGTGCACATTGGTTCAGAATTGCAGATTTGTGTACGGTACATTCACACTTATAAACATTTAGATTTATTTATATAGATTATTTTAATCATAAATTATCATAAACTTAATTTTTCACATTTGAGCGTTTCTGAGTCTATATACTGAAAGAAAACACAAATAATTAAGATCAAAAAGATAAAACTTCTTTGAAAAAAACGCGCTAAGAAGCAGCAGAAATTTCAGAAAAAAGTATCAATACAAAACAAATGAAATAAAATAAAAATATGACCACCGAAGCCGACGTCTTCAGGGGGTACCGGCCCCGGTAGCCATTAAAAACAAAACCATTTCTATTTGAGGGAGAAGCAAAAGCTTAAAATATCTCCCTCAGTACCCCGATGGTTTTGTATAGAGGTCCAGGAAAAACAAGATACATTCAAAAGAATAAACAAATTACGAAAAGAAAATCAATAAAAATCATCAGAAAATTAAAAACTCACAGTCACAGGT